>NC_084732.1:98893591-98913591 GCF_033978785.1 Entelurus aequoreus | reverse complement strand
AACAAATCGAGCCTTTCAAACAGCTTTCATGCACTGGTACCGGCACCACATTTTAGTCATTTTGTATGTGTTGATAAATATGAATTGTTTTTGATAATAAAATCTCATTTTTTATTGCAAATTTAAAGAAATTAGCTGATTGTGATAACTACTGTCCGGTTGTTGTATCGCGTTTTATCGTCACATGTATGGGTCTCAATTACAAGTCCAAGACGTTAGATGGCAGTGGTGGATGGTTTATGGTGTGTTTTTATTATTATTAATATTATTATTATTATTATTATTATTATTATTATCATTATTGTTATTGTTGCGGTTAGCTAGTGCTGGTGTTGGTACAAAAATGTATGGCTAGGAGTCGTTTTCCTTGTGAATGAAAAACATTCCGTTATATCTACTTGATGCCAAAGGAATTATCAATATTCCAAACAACCCAGCTGTTTCATACAGATGTGGCCTTTGCGAACAAATCGAGCCTTTCGAACAGCTTTCATGCACTGGTACCGGCACCGGGTAATCGATACCGGCACCACACTTTGGTAATTTTGTATGTGTTGATAAATATTAATTGTTTTTTAAAGATAAAATCTTATTTTTTATTGCAAATTTAAAGAAATGAGCTGATTGTGATAACTGCTGTCCGGTTGTTGTATCGCGTTTTATCGTCACATGTATGGGTCTCAATTACAAGTCCAAGACGTTAGACGGCAGTGGTGGATAATTTATGGTGTATTTTTATTATTAATATTATTATTATTATTATTATTATTATTATTATTATTATTATTATTATTATTATTATTGTTATTGTTGCAGTTAGCTAGTGCTGGTGTTGGTCCAAAAATGTATGGCTCTGAGTTGTTTTCCTTGTGAATGAAAAGCATTCCGTTATATCTACTTGATGCCAAAGGAATTATCAATATTCCAAACAACCCACCTGTTTCATACAGATGTGCCCTTTGCGAACAAATCGAGCCTTTCGAACAGATTTCATGCACTGGTACCGGCACCACATTTTAGTCATTTTGTATGTGTTGATAAATATGAATTTTTTTTAAATTATAAAATCTTATTTTTTATTGCAAATTTAAATAAATGAGCTGATTATGATAACTGCTGTCCGGTTGTTGTATCGCGTTTTATCATCACATGTATGGGTCTCAATTACAAGTCCAAGACGTTAGATGGCAGTGGTGGATAATTTATGGTGTATTTTTATTATTATTATTATTATTATTATTATTATTATTATTATTATTATTATTATTATTATTATTATTGTTATTGTTGCGGTTAGCTAGTGCTGGTGTTGGTCCAAAAATATATAGCTAGGAGTCGATTTCCTTGTGAATGAAAAACATTCCGTTATATCTACTTGATGCCAAAGGAATTATCAATATTCCATACAACCCAGCTGTTTCATACAGATGTGCCCTTTGAGAACAAATCGAGCCTTTCGAACAGCTTTCGTGCATTGGTACTGGCACTACATTTTAGTCATTTTGTATGTGTTGATAAATATGAATTGTTTTTGATAATAAAATCTTATTTTTTATTGCAAATTTAAAGAAATGAGCTGATTATGATAACTGCTGTCCGGTTGTTGTATCGCATTTTATCGTCACATGTATGGGTCTCAATTACAAGTCCAAGACGTTAGATGGCAGTGGTGGATAATTTATGGTGTATTTTTATTATTATTATTATTATTATTATTATTATTATTATTATTATTATTATTATTATTGTTGTTGCAGTTAACTAGTGCTGGTGTTGGTCCAAAAATGTATGGCTAGGAGTTGATTTCCTTGTGAATGAAAAACATTCTGTTATATCTACTTGATGCCAAAGGAATTATCAATATTCCAAACAACCCACCTGTTTCATACAGATGTGCCCTTTGCGAACAAATCGAGCCTTTCGAACAGCTTTCATGCACTGGTACCGGCACCACATTTTAGTCATTTTGTATGTGTTGATAAATGTGAATTGTTTTTCATAATAAAATCTTATTTTTTATTGCAAATTTAAAGAAATGAGCTGATTGTGATAACTACTGTCCGGTTGTTGTATCGCGTTTTATCGTCACATGTATGGGTCTCAATTACAAGTCCAAGACGTTGGATGGCAGTGGTGGATGGTTTATGGTGTGTTTTTATTATTATTAATATTATTATTATTATTATTATTATTTTTATTATTATTATTATCATTATTGTTATTGTTGCGGTTAGCTAGTACTGGTGTTGGTCCAAAAATGTATGGCTAGGAGTTGATTTCCTTGTGAATGAAAAACATTCCGTTATATCTACTTGATGCCAAAGGAATTATCAATATTCCAAACAACCCACCTGTTTCATACAGATGTGCCCTTTGCGAACATATCGAGCATTTTGAACACTTTTCATGCATTGGTACCGGCACTGGGGAATCGATACCCGTACCACACTTTGGTAATTTTGTATGTGTTGATAAATATTAATTGTTTTTTAAAGATAAAATCTTATTTTTTATTGCAAATTTTAAAAAATGAGCTGATTATGATAACTGCTGTCCGGTTGTTGTATCGCGTTTTATCGTCACTTGTATGGGTCTCAATTACAAGTCCAAGACGTTAGATGGCAGCGGTGGATAATTTATGGTGTGTTTTTATTATTATTATTATTATAATTATTATTATTATTATTATTATTATTATTGTTGCAGTTAGCTAGTGCTAGTGTTGGTCCAAAAATGTATGGCTCGGAGTTGTTTTCCTTGTGAATGAAAAACATTCCGTTATATCTACTTGATGCCAAAGGAATTATCAATATTCCAAACAACCCACCTGTTTCATACAGATGTTGCCTTTGCGAACAAATCGAGCCTTTAGAACAGATTTCATGCACTGGTACCGGCACCACATTTTAGTCATTTTGTATGTGTTGATAAATATGAATTGATTTTGATAATAAAATCTTATTTTTTATTGCAAATTTAAAGAAATGAGCTGATTATGATAACTGCTGTCCGGTTGTTGTATCGCATTTTATCGTCACTTGTATGGGTCTCAATTACAAGTCCAAGACATTAGATGGCAGTGGTGGATGGTTTATGGTGTATTATTATTATTATTATTATTATCATTATTATTATTATTATTGTTATTGTTGCGGTTAGCTAGTGCTGGTGTTGGTCCAAAAATGTATGGCTAGGAGTTGATTTCCTTGTGAATGAAAAACATTCCGTCATATCTACTTGATGCCAAAGGAATTATCAATATTCCAAACAACCCAGCTGTTTCATACAGATGTTGCCTTTGCGAACAAATCGAGCCTTTAGAACAGAGTTCATGCACTGGTACCGGCACCACATTTTAGTCATTTTGTATGTGTTGATAAATATGAATTGTTTTTGATAATAAAATCTTATTTTTTATTGCAAATTTAAAGAAATGAGCTGATTATAATAACTGCTGTCCGGTTGTTGTATCGCGTTTTATCGTCACTAGGGATGATGTTCGAAACCGGTTCTCCCGGTTGTTCGATAAGAAAAGAACCGATTCCATGGACTCGAATCCTTTTTTGAGAACTAGTTCCCGTTATCGAGGCCACTATAGTAAAGAAAAAGAGTTGGTTCTTTATTCGAATCTCTGGGAACGAATCCCGTCCCACAGGAAATGCCCTGTGACACGTCCCGGGAAATGACGTAGCTCAGTCATTAGGCGGCAGATACAGAAGCAGCAACAAGGTTTATTATATAGATACTTTTTTTTGCGAATGAATCGAGGCTTTCGAACAGCTTTCATGCATTGGTACCGGCACCGGGGAATCGATACCGGTACCACACTTTAGTCATTTTTTATGTGTTGATAAATATGAATTGCAATGAAAGTTTTAAAGAAAATTTATCAGTGAACATTGCAACTTTTTCTTGTTACATTTCACCTTTTTCATCTTTTTTGTTTTGTTTTAATAGTATTTTTACAACGTGCTGCAGGCCGTTACAAAAAAGTCTGCGAGCCACAAATGGCCCCCGGGCCCCACTTTGGGCGCTCCTGATTAAGGATATGATTCAATAAGTTGTACAAATCTTAAATGTATGAACTTATTTGCATTAAGCAGTAATTAAGGGCGAGCAGTTGGTTTGTGTGTGTGAAAACGTGCACACACGCAGGTTAATAAAAGTGCTTGAAACAAATAAACGTAAAAGCAGAGGAGCACTGCAGAAATAATGGGACAGCTGGCGGAGACATCTGGAGCCGGAGGACTTTTAGGAGCTTCTCGGCATCCTCTCACCTTGCAGCTAAATTAGCAAAGCGAGGAAATATGGTGGGGGTAAACGATGCTGACAACGTAGCAGAGGGAGGAGAGTTGACACCGGCTGCGGGCGCATTCATCATCTCCGCCTCTTTTTCTTTCTCTTCCCCGAGAATGGACAGCGAAATTAAAGTTTCTACTTGAAAAAATTCACTTTGATATCGGAAATATCTAGTTTGGGAAAATTGGGGCTGCAGCTATGGATTACTGGCTCGATTAATCGAGTAATCGGATAAAGCACTTTATAGTCTCAATGCGTATTTTCCGTAGAATAGCTCAAATAAACAAGAATAACCTTCTTTTTTTTCTAATAAATACACATCTTCAACACTTTTAACAAGTGTGCATGAATAAAAAAACAGGTCACGGCGCTCACACGCCACCGCTCTCGTGTACGCTCTTTTTCAGAAAGGGATATATCCTCAATTGCTCTCAATTGCTCTGTTTGTTGTTATTCTTAGCGTTGCTGGGACGGGTTTGGTTTTGGAATTGAATTGCATTATTGTGGTATTGTTGTGGATTGTTTTGTTGATTGATTAATAAAAAATAGAAAAATGAAAATAAAAAAAAAATTACAAAAAAAAGTTTAAAAAATAAAAAAAAAGAAAGGGATATTTGCGTATTTAAAGTTCCGGGCACTTAATCGATTTTTATTAGTTACATTTATTAAACGATTAATCGAAACCAGAGAACATAAATGACAGCTTTTTTCTAATCCAATTAATCAGATTAATCCTTAAAAGCCTGAAGAAAATTACATCAGTGTATTCGAAATTACACAAGTAATTAATCGAGTGACAACTTTTTACTTTTATGTGAGTATTACATTCTGTCACGCCCCCGGCGCAAGAAAAATAAAACATTTTGTGGCCCCTACAATCTCTGCCACGGCTATAAATCATATAACTTTTCTACTTACAGCATAGACTAACTTTATTGACATCATATAACTTTTCTATAAAATTGTTATAAGTACACCTCTGCTTAACATTGCATCTTTATTAACAATAAAGACAAACTATATATATATATACATATATATATATATATATATATATATATATATATATATATATATATATATATATATATATATACATATATATATATATATATATATATATATATATATATATATATATATATATATATATATATATATATATATATACATATATATATATATATATATATATATATATACATATATATATATATGTATATATATATATATATACATATATATATATATATATATATATATATATATGTGTCTTAATTAGATTATCCGAAAAAATAGTGCTCGATACAGTGGTAGAGCGTAATATGTATGTGTGGGGAAAAAATCACAAGACTATTTCATCTCTACAGGCCTGTTTCATGAGGGGTTTCCTCAATCATCAGGAGATTTTTTATTTATTTTTTTCCCTCCTGATGATTGAGGAAACCCCTCATGAAACAGGCCTGTAGAGATGAAATAGCCTTGTGATTTTTTTCCCCACACATACATACATATATATATATATATATATATATATATATATATATATATATATATATATATATATATATATATATATATATATATATATATATATATATATATGTCTTATTTAGATTATCCCAAAAAATAGTGCTCGATACCGTGGTAGAGCGTAATATGTATGTGTGGGAAAAAAATCACATGTATATATATATGTGTATATATATATATATATATATATATATATATATATATATATATATATATATATATATATATATATATATATATATATATATATATATATATATATATATATATATATATATATATATATATATATATATATATATATATATATATATAGCACGTACAAATATGCATGAAAACACTCCTGCAGACATCACACATGGGACGGTTTAGTAAGTAAGAATTGTTTTAGTTATATTGTAAAACCTACAAACGTAGCTTGGAGTGATTAAAGGATCCATACGAGTAGACACGCTATGGATGACCAGTAGACGGAACGGCAAAGCAGAAAAAATACTACGCCCATTCAGTGTCTTTGCTTATTTTTCTTTCAAACTATTTGCATTATGGCCGTCAGCAAAGAAAAAAACCCATGAATTAGCCGCACCGTTTTATAGGCTGTAGGGTTCAAAGCGTAGGCTTACAGTCTGCAATTTGTGTTTTGCCTCAAACTCACGCCGAGGACCTGACCCAGTACCAGTACCAGTAGCTCGCAAGACCAGTACCAATGTTAAAAAAGGCTTAGGGGCCACATGCGTGGACAGCACCTTTTAGCTCTTATTTCCAAAATGGTGTACACTACTGAATTGGGGTCTTATGGCCACTTATATGGACACTTATACTGCCATCTGGTGGTGTCAGAAGAGTATAACATGCAATGGAATTTGGAGGAAAAAAAAGTGTCAAAATAAGAATTAGCATGTCACTAAACATGAAGTACACATCTGTGTACTTATGGACTAAGTGCATCATATCAAAAGATGATTCTTAGTTTTTATTCTAATTAGGGTCCAATAAGCCCAAATAGCAAAGACAAATTAAAAAAGCATGTAAACAAACAGCTTGGACCTTAAGAGGTTAGTTAAGGCTGATTATTTTCTGAACGCTGATAGACCAGGAAGGGGCTTGGAGAAATATATACGAAATGCCCCGTCGTTCATTTATTGACATTGTATATGCTCTTATTCACGGCCCCCACTGATCGTAGATAACTCATCAATCCACAGTTCTCCTTTTTTGGAAACTTTTTGAAATGCCACGTATTATTTTGAAAAGTGCTGAATCACGCTTTTATTTTACGGGCCTCAAACGGATACCTCGGCGGGTTGGGAGGCAGCAGCGGGACATCAGCCAAACTCTCCCCTGGGTGGGGGAGTATGGCTTTTTAGGGCGATTCGCTGGCAGGGAAATTGATCTTGAGAGATGCGGCACACCTCCACAAGCCCACACGGCGACCGGCTCGCAGGTGTCGGGGGGGGGGGGGGACAAAGAGGGCGAGAGAGAGAGAGAGAGGGAGAAAAGGCGTCGGATGTGATATCGAGGACGCGCCAACTTGCCACTTCTGTCGCCGTGTAAGGTCGCCGTGTCAAGGTGGCTCGACAAATAGCGAGCACGGCGCTCTGACAGCTTGACCCCCGGGAGAGGAAGTGCCTCGTCTGTCCGGGGCTCCGCCTCCTCCACGTCCTCTCCCTCATC
Organism: Entelurus aequoreus; assembly: GCF_033978785.1. Lineage (NCBI taxonomy): Eukaryota > Metazoa > Chordata > Actinopteri > Syngnathiformes > Syngnathidae > Entelurus > Entelurus aequoreus. The sequence continues at coordinate 98,906,085 of NC_084732.1, read as the reverse complement.
AGCGTGATTCATCTTCAACCTTTTCTCTTATTGCCTGCGCAGAATCGCCAATTGTGCTGCGAGGAACTGAGCGGGAATGGTAAAACAGGCTCGACTGATATCGCTGCGATATCGGCAAAATCAAAAATCGGTATCGGCTTGCGTGTAAAGCGTGCGATATCATGCACAAGTGTACGTAACAATCGTTGAGCAATATTGCAGTCTAAAACAAATATATATATATATCAATTCCTGACTATGAGTCGCTATTTTTTGCCTACGCTTTCAACCACGCGGCTTAAAAAAACGGTGCAAACGCTAACGGTCGTGGGGTTTTTTTTGTTGCTCAGTAGTTTTCACTAAACCCGAGCAGAGAAACTGAAAAGGTGTGTTATTGTTTTGGAGACCGCTCATTGCAGGTGTTGAGGGTTGAAAATGCACATCATTTCCTACTCGTACGGATTGGTGATTGCATCACTCCTAGCAACGTTTGCGAGTTTTACAATATAACTAAAACAATTCATATCAATCATATTCATATCATATCGAATATTCGGGGCGGAATTGTTGCATATTTTTTGTAATTGCCATAAAAAACAAAGTTTTCTTTCGCAAAAAGGGCATAAAACATATTTAAAAAAGGAAACTTTATATCGACGGAGAGATCTGAAGAATTTTAATGGGATTTTTTTTTTTTTTTAACTGATATTAATTATTGACCTATTTAAGGCTCCAATTACGCCATACCAAATATTGGGGGCGAAATTTTGCGTATTTGCCATAAAAAAAAATATTATATTACTAATTTTTAACATTTTTATAAGTGGGAACCTTTTGGATTGACCTAATTAAGGCTCCAAGTACTCCATATCAAATATTCGGGGTGAAATTTTGCGTATTTGCCATTAAAAAAAAAAAGGTATTACTTATTTTTAACATTAAGGGTTAGGGTTAGGGTTAGGGTTAGTTTTGGTTTAGGGTTGGGGTTAGGTTTGGGTTAGGGTTAGGGTTAGGGTTGGGGTTGGGGTTGGGGTTGGGGTTAGGGTTAGAGTTAAGGTTAGGGTTAGGTTTGGGGTTAGGGTTAGGCATAAAGAAAAAGAGTTGGTTAGGGTTAGGGTTAGAGCTAGGGTAGGGGTGTGGTTAGGGTTAGGGTTAGGGTTAGGGTTAGGGTTAGGGTTAGGTTTAGGGTTAGGATTAGGGTTGGGGTTGGGGTTGGGGTTAGGGTTAGAGTTAAGGTTAGGGTTAGGTTTGGGGTTAGGGTTAGGCATAAAGAAAAAGAGTTGGTTAGGGTTAGTGCTAAGGTTGGGGTTGTGGTTAGGGTTAGGTTTGAGGTTAGGGTTAGGGTTAAGTTTGGGGTTAGGATTAGGGTTGGGGTTGGGGTTGGGTTTAGGAAAAGGGTTAGATTTAAGGTTAGGGTTAGGGTTGGGGTTGGGGTTAGGGTTAGGTTTGGGTTAGGGTTAGGGTTAGGTTTGGGGTTAGGGTTAGGCATAAAGAAAAAGAGTTAGTTAGGGTTAGGGTTAGAGCTAAGGTTGGGGTTGTGGTTAGGGTTAGGGTTAGGGTTAGGTTTGGGGTTAGGATTAGGGTTGGGGTTGGGGTTGGGGTTAGGGTGAGAGTTAAGGTTAGGGTTAGGTTTGGGGTTAGGGTTAGGGTTAGGCATAAAGAAAAAGAGTTGGTTAGGTTTAGCGCTAAGGTTGGGATTGTGGTTAGGGTTAGGTTTGAGGTTAGGGTTAGGGTTAGGGTTAGGTTTGGGGTTAGGATTAGGGTTGGGGTTGGGGTTGGGGTGAGGAAAAGGGTTAGAGTTAAGGTTAGGGTTACGTTTGGGGTTAGGGTTAGGCATAAAGAAAAAGGGTTGGTTAGGGTTAGGGTTAGAGCTAAGGTTGGGGTTGTGGTTAGGGTTAGGGTTAGGGTTAGGTTTGGGGTTAAGATTAGGGTTGGGAAGGGGTTGAGGTTAAGGTTAGGGTAGGGGTTAGGGTTAGGGTTAGGGTTAGGTTTGGGGTTAGGGTTAGACATAAAGAAAAAGAGTTGGTTAGGGTTAGGGTTAGAGCTAAGGTTGGGGTGGTGGTTAGGGTTAGGGTTAGGGTTAGGGTTAGGTTTGGATTATGGTTAGGGTTAGGGTTAGGTTATGAGTGGGACCCTTTTGGATCCCTGAGAGTTTTAAAGGGATTTAATTTTTTTAAACTGCCATAGCTCCAAAAAATAATAACAAATGAATTATTGACCTATTTAAGGCTCCAATTACTCCATATGAAATATTCGGGGCAAAATGTTGCGTATTTGCCATAAAAAAACATCTTGTATTACTTATTTTTAACATTTTTATGAGTGGGACCGTTTTGGATCCCTAAAAATTTGAATGGGATTTTTTTTTTTCTGCTATAGCTCCAAAAATTAATAATGAATGAATTATTGACCTATTTAAGGCTCCAATTACTCCATATCAAATATTCGGGGGGAAAATTTTGCATATTTTGCGTATTTGCCATAAAAAAAGTTTTCTTTTGCAAAAAGGGCATTAAACTTTTTTTTATTTTTTAAAGGAAACTATTTAAGGACAGATAGATCTGAAGTTGATCTGGAAATTTAGGCAAAAGTACAAAAAAAATAATTGTATTACTTATTTTTAACACTTTTATGAGTGTGACCCTTTTGGATCCCTGAGAATTTTAATGGGATTTTTTTTTTTTAACTGATATAGCTCCAAAAAATAATAATAAATGAATTATTGACCTATTTAAGGTTCCAAGTACTCCATATCAAATATTCGGGGCGAAATTTTGCTTATTTGCCATAAAAATAATTACTTATTAAAAGTTACTTATTTTTAACATTAAGGGTTAGGTTTGGGGTTAGGTTTGGGTTATGGTTAGGGTTAGGGTTGGGGTTGGGGTTGGGGTTGGGGTTAGGGTTAGGGTTAAGGTTAGGGTTAGGGTTAGGGTTAGGTTTGGGTTAAAGTTAGGGTTAGGGTTAGGCATAAAGAAAAACAGTTGGTTAGGGTTAGGGTTAGGGTTGGGGTTAGGGTTAGGGTTAGTGTTAGTGTTAGTGTTAGGGTTAGGGTTAGGGTTAGGTTATGAGTGGGACCATTTTGGATCCCTGAGAGTTTTAAAGGGATTTCATTTTTTTAAACTGCAATAGCTCCAAAAAATAATAATTAATGAATTATTGATCTATTTAAGGCTCCAATTACTCCATATCAAATATCCAGGGCGAAATGTTGCGTATTTGCCATTAAAAAAAAAATTGCATTACTTATTTTTAACATTAAGGGTTAAGGTTAGGGTTAGGGTTAGGTTTGGGGTTAGTGTTAGGGTTAGGTTTGGGGTTAGGGTTAGGGTTAGGGTTGGGGTTGGGGTTGGGGTTGGGGTTGGGGTTAGGTTTAGGGTTAGGGTTAGGGTTTGGGATTAGAGTTAAGGTTAGGTTTAGGGTTAGGGTTAGGGTTAGGGTTAGGGTTAGGGTTAGGGTTAGGGTTAGGGTTGGGGTTGGGGTTAGGGTTAGGGTTAGGTTTGGGTTTGGGTTTGGGTTTGGGTTATTGTTAGGGTTAGGGTTAAGGTTAGGGTTAGGGTTAGGCATAGACAAAAAGAGTTGGTTAGGGTTAGGGCTAGGGTTAGGGCTAGGGCTAGGGTTGGGGTTGGGGTTGGGGTTAGGGTTAGGGTTAGGGTTAGGGTTAGTTTTGAGGTTAGGGTTAGGTTATGAGTGGGACCCTTTTGGATCCCTGAGAGTTTTAAAGGGATTTAAACTGCAATAGCTCCAAAAAATAATAACAAATGAATTATTAACCTATTTAAGGCTCCAATTACTCCATATCAAATATTCGGGGCAAAATTTTGCGTATTTGCCATAAAAAAATATATTGTATTACTTATTTTTAACATGATCCCTGAGAATTGGATTTTTTTTTTCTGCCATAGCTCCAAAAATTAATAATGAATAAATTATTGACCTATTTAAGGCTCCAATTACTCCATATCAAATATGCCATAAAAAAAAGTTTTATTTTGCAAAAAGGGCATTAAACTTTTTTTTTTTTTTTTTAAAGGAAACTATATATGGACAGATAGATCTGAAGTTGATCTGGAAATTTAGGCAAAAGTACAAAAAAATTTATTGTATTACTTATTTTTAACACTTTTATGAGTGGGGTCCTTTTGGATCCCTGAGAATTTTAATTAGTTTTTTTTTTTTTAAACTGCCATTGCTTCAAAAAATAATAAGGAATGAATTAATGACCTATTTAAGACTCTAATTACTCCATATCAAATATTCTGAGTGAAATGTTGCGTATTTGCCATGAAAAAAAAATATTGTTTTACTTATTTTTTTAAATGTTATGAGTGGGACCCTTTTGGATCCCTGAGAATTTTAATGGAATTTATTTTTTTTAAACTGCCATAGCTCCAAAAAAGAATAATGAATTAATTATTGACCTATTTAAGGCTCCAATTACTCCATATCAAATATTTGGGGGGAAATTTTGCATATTTTGCTTATTTGCCATTTAAAAAAAATTGTATTTCGCGAAAAGGGTTTTAAACATATTTATTATTTTTTTTAAGGAAACTTTGAAGTTGATCTGGAGATTTAGGCAAAAGTACAAACAAATTAATTGTGTTACTTATTTTTAATACTTTTATGAGTGGGATCCTTTTGGATCCCTGAGAATTGAATTTTTATTTATTTTTAAACTGCCATTCCTTAAAAAAATAATGATGAATTAATTACTGACCTATTTAATACTCCAATTACTCCATATCAAATTTTCGGAGCGAAATTTTGCGTATTTGCCATAAAAAAAATATTGTATAACTTATTTTTAACATTTATATGAGTGGATCCCTGAGAATTTTAATGGGATTTAATTGTTTTTTAAACTGCCATAGCTCCAAAAAATAAGAACAAATGAATTATTGACCTAATTAAGGCTCCAATTATGCCATATTAAATATTTGGGGCGAAATTTTGCGTACTTGCCATAACAAAATATATTGTATTACTTATTTTTAACATTTTTATGAGTGGGACCCTTTTGGATCCCTGAAATTTTTAATGGGATTTTTATTTTTTTTAACTGCCATAGCTCCAAAAATTAATAGTGAATGTATTATTGATCTATTTAAGGCTCCAATTACTCCATATCAAATATTCGGGGCGAAATGTTGCGTATTTGCCATAAAAAAATTATGTATTACTTATTTTTAACATTAAGGGTTGGGGTTAGGGTTAGGTTTGGGTTAGGGTTATGATTGGGTTTGGGGTTAGGGTTAGGGTTAGGTTTGAGGTTAGGGTTAGGGTTAGGATTAGGTTTGGGGTTAGGGTTAGGGTTAAGGTTTAAGGTTAGGGTTAGGGTTAGGGTTAGGGTTAGGGTTAGGGTTAGGGTTAGGGTTAGGCATAAAGAAAAAGGGTTAGGGTTAGGGTTAGGGTTAGGGTTAGGGTTAGGGTTAGGGTTAAGGTTTAAGGTTAGGGTTAGGGTTAGGGTTAGGGTTAGGGTTAGGGTTAGGGTTAGGGTTAGGGTTAGGCATAAAGAAAAAGAGTTGGTTAGGGTTAGGGTTAGGGTTAGGGTTGGGGTTGGGGTAAGGGTTAAGGTTAAGGTTAAGGTTAGGGTTAGGGTTAGGCATAAAGAAAAAGAGTTGGTTAGGGTTAGGGCTAGAGTTGGGGTTGGGGTTAGGGTTAGGGTTAGGTTTGGGGTTAGGGTTAGGGTTAGGGTTAGGGTTAGGGTTAGGGTTAGGGTTAGACATAAAGAAAAATAGTTGGTTAGGGTTAGGGCTAGGGTTGGGGTTGGGGTTAGGGTTAGGGCTAGGTTTGGGGTTAGGGTTAGGGTTAGGTTTAGGTTTGGGTTAGGGTTAGGTTATGAGTGTGACCCTTTTGGATCCCTGAGAGTTTTAAAGGGATTTAATTTTTTCAAACTGCAATAGTTCCAAAAAATAATAACGATTGAATTATTGACCTATTTAAGGCTCCAATTACTCCATATCAAATATTCGGGGGGGAAATTATGCATATTTTGCGTATTTGCCATTAAAAAAAACTAGTTTTCTTTCACAGAAAGGGCAAAAATATATTTAAAAAAATAAATTAATTAATTAAAAGAATGACAGCTTGATCTGAAGTTGATATAGAGATTCAAGTGTTGACAAAAAAAAAATCATGTATGACATTTGTTTTTACATTTCTATGAGTGATACCCTTCTGGGTCTTTGGGTCCAGACTTGAGGGGCACCATAAAGGTAAAAAAAAAAAAAAATGTATAAAAAAAAATACAAATACAAAAATATATATATAGAATTGTTTTTGAAAATGAAAAATATCAAAATGGCATGCTTTTATTTTTCAGTGTGCGGCCCTCAGTGGAACAAGTTTGGACACCCTTGTTCTAGTTCCCATCGTCAATGTCGCTGGTGTATGAGCTATCAGAGCAGGTGTGCCTAATATAGCGGCCAGTCAGAGTATTCCCGCAAACTCCCCTGTGGCACTTTCCCTGGATGGTCCCCCCGGTGTCAAACAGAAGTGATAAAGATGCCACCAGAAGGACACTTTTGTCCCACTTGCCTTGCAAGTCTGCAGAGGGCATGAAGGACACCTGGGAGTGTGGTGACAGAGAATGATATTGTCTTCCTGCAGCCTGTCCTTGCGTGCGGCGCCCTCATGCATACGCAGACCATAGAAAGCACAACACAAGCGTTGCAAGGTAAGCACCCTGCAATCACCATGGAACGACAAACGTTAGAAAAGTACAATACGTTCATTAACCCCCGCCCTTCCCTAACAGGCCGTTTGACGCCCCGCTGTGTCGGCGGTGTCCTTGAGTGAGTGCATTGTCTCGCAGCGTTCACACGCGTGTCGTCACGTCACACCACTTTTGGCAGCGCGAACAAAACAACACAACAACAGCATTCTAATGATGCGCTGCTGAACATCGGCTGCATGCGCGACCGGATGAAGACTTGTCATGTGGTAAATTGTCCAAGACCACTTCACGCTTCTGGTTGGAAAGAAAATCAAAGCATTGCTCTTGATGCTCTATAACTCAGGGAAACCTCTACACCAGGGAACTGGAATGTAAAATTATGTCAAATGTTTTGTATTTATTGTGATTTTGCATATTTTTCATCTCTTACCTTTTGTTCTTTGCACAATTTATATCCATTTTCAACTGTGTTTTTTATATGGAATGTTTTGTATTTATTGGGATTTTAATTATTTTTTATCTTTTACCTTTTGTTTTTTTGCACTATTTTTATGCATTTTTAACTGTGTTTTTTATATAAAATGTTTTGTATTTATTGGAATTTTTTATATTGTTCATCTCTTACCTTTTGTTTTTTGCACTATTTTTATAAATTTTTAACTGTGTTTTTTGTATAAAATGTTTTGTATTTATTGGGATTTTAATTCTTTTTAATCTTTACATTTTGTTTGCCCTATTTGTATCCATTTTAACTGTGTTTTTTTATATAGAATGTTTTGTATTTATTGGGATTTTAATTATTCATAGTTTTTTACCTTTTGGTTTTTTGCACTATTTTTATGCATTTTTAACTGTGTTTTTTTTTATGTCAAATGTTTTATATTTATTGGGATTTTTTATATTTTTCATCTCTTACCTTTTGTTCTTTGCACAATTTATATCCATTTTCAACTGTGTTTTTTATATGGAATGTTTTGTATTTATTGGGATTTTAATTATTTTTTATCTTTTACCTTTTGTTTTTTGCACTATTTTTATGCATTTTAACTGTGTTTTTTATATAAAATGTTTTGTATTTATTGGAATTTTTTATATTGTTCATCTCTTACCTTTTGTTTTTTGCACTATTTTTATAAATATTTAACTGTGTTTTTTGTATAAAATGTTTTGTATTTATTGGGATTTTAATTCTTTTTAATCTTTACATTTTTTTTGCCCTACTTTTTTCCATTTTAACTGTGTTTTTTTATATAGAATGTTTTGTATTTATTGGGATTTTAATTATTCTTAGTTTTTTACCTTTTGGTTTTTTGCACTATTTTTTTGCATTTTTAACTGTTTTTTTTTTATGTCAAATGTTTTATATTTATTGGGATTTTTTATATTTTTCATCTCTTACTTTTTGTTCTTTGCACAATTGTTATCCATTTTTAACTGTGTTTTTTTATATAGAATGTTTTGTATTTATTGGGATTTTAATTATTTTTTATCTTTTACGTTTTGTTTTTTGCACTATTTTTATGCATTTTTAACTGTGTTTTTTATATAAAATGTTTTGTATTTATTGGAATTTGTTATATTATTCATCTCTTACCTTTTGTTTTTTGCACTATTTTTATACATTTTTAACTGTGTTTTTTGTAGAGAATGTTTTGTATTTATTGGGATTTTAATTATTTTTAATCTTTACATTTTTTTTGCCCTATTTTTATCCATTATAACTGTGTTTTTCTATATAGCATGTTTTGTATTTATTGGGATTCAAATTATTCTTAATCTTTTACCATTTGTCTTTTGCACTATTTTTATGCATTTTTAACTGTTTTTTTTTATGTCAAATGTTTTGTGTTTATTGGGATTTTTTATATTTTTCATCTCTTACCTTTTGTTCTTTGCACAATTTGTATCCATTTTTAACTGTTTTTTTTATGTAGAATGTTTTGTATTTATTGGGATTTTAATTATTTTTAATCTTTTACCTTTTGTTTTTTGCACTATTTTTATGCATTTTTAACTGTGTTTTTTTTATATAAAATGTTTTGTATTTATTGGAATTTTTTATATTTTTCATCTTTTGAATATAGAATGTTAGATTATAGATTATTTTTTAAATATATTTTACCTTTCTGCTTTGATCTGTGCAACACTTTGGGGCAGTTGTCTGTTTTGGAAACATGCTGTATGAATAAATCTACCTTGACATTGTATTATTGTCACATTATTACATATAATAGTAGTAATTTGTATTGTCATTTTTTTTAAACTATATTTCTAACGTAAAATTTTAATTAAATTTAAATGTATTCAGCAGGAGATGATACACGCGTTTTGACTTAAGAGCTCCGTCACAAAACAAATTAAGGTCGTAAGTTGAGGTTTTTCTCTAATATTAACATTATGTCCATAAATAAAAATAACAAATATTTGTTGTTCGACTACTCGGTTGTTTACGCCTCATATTTGTTTTTTTAATTGTATGTATTTAATAAATATTGCACTTTGAAAGACGGGATGCAGGAAAGAAAAGCGATATTTACTCATGCATGGCAGGTGTGACATGAATATGACACCGTCCTCCCGCTCCTTTCTCACCTGGAACACACCTGGCAACCCTGAAGGTCACATGTGTGGCAATATTTCACTTCACTGTTACTTACAGTGTGTAGTGCATAACAGCATCGCCAGTTAATTACCATATAGAACAGATTTAGGGCCATTTTCTTATCTTAAAATTGATAGCAATACAAAAATATAGTAGTATTAAATCAGGGGTGTCCAAAGTGCGGCACGGGGGGCCATTTGTGGCCTGTAGCTCGTTTTTTTAAGGGCCCACGACCCTTTTAAAAATAATAATATTTGAAAATAAAGTGGAATAAAATAGCAAAACTGGTGTAATCAACGTCAGGTTGTGACGATGATTTGACCTCTGAATTCTGGTCATTTCCCAACCAATATCCGACAACACAAACACAACGTTGAAATAACATACTTTTTAACGTTTATTTAATGTCAGGTTATGACGTTGATTTGACCATTGAATTTTGCTCATTTCCCAACCAATATTCTACAACTCAAACACAACGTTGAAACAACATGCTTTTTGACGACGTTTAATCAATGTTGGGCTCTGACGTTGACTTGACCATTTATTTTTGGTCATTTCGCAACCAATATTATACAACACAAATAAAATGTTGAAACAACATACTTTTTGACGACATTTAATCAATGTCGGGTTCTGACGTTGATTTGACCATTGAAATTTGGTCATTTGCCAACTAATATTCTACAACACGAATACAACATTGAAACAACATGCTTTTTGACGACGTTTTATCAATGTTGGGTTGTGATGTTGATTTGACCATTGAAATTTGGTCATTTCCCAACCAATATTCTACAACACAAATACAACATTGTAACAACATGCTTTTTGACAACGTTTAATCAATGTTGGGTTCTGACGTTGATTTGACCATTGAAATTTGGTCATTTCCCAACTGATATTCTACAACACAAACATAACGTTGAAACAACATGGTTATTGCAACATTTAATCAATGTCAGGTTGTGACGTTGATTTGATGATTGAAATTTGGTCATTTTCCAAACAATACTCTACAACACAAATACAACATTGAAACAACATGATTTTTGACAACGTTTAATGAATGTAGGGTTGTGACGTTGATTTGACCATTGAATTGTGGTCATCTTCCAACCAATATTCAACAACAAAAATACAACGTTGAAACAACATGATTTTTGACGACGTTTAATCAATGTCAGGTTGTGACGTTTGTTTGATGATTGAAATTTGGTCATCTTCCAACCAATATTCTACAACACAAACATAATTTTAAAACAACATGCTTTTTGACCACGTTTAATCAATATTGTTTTCTGATGTTGATTTGACCATTGAAATTTGGTCATTTCTCGACCAATTTTCTACAACACAAATACAACGTTGAAACAAACATGATTTTTGACGACGTTTATTCAATGTCAGGTTGTGACGTTTGTTTGATGATTGAAATTTGGTCATCTTCCAACCAATATTTAACAACACAGATACAACATTGTAACAACATGCTTTTTGACCACGTTTAATCAATGTTGGGTTGTGACGTTGATTTGACCATTGATATTTGGTCATTTCTCAACCAATTTTCGACAACACAAATACAACGTTGAAACAAACATGGTTTTTGACGACGTTTATTCAATGTCAGGTTGTGACGTTGATTTGATGATTGAAGTTTGGTCATTTCCCAACCAATACTCTACAACAGTGGTCCCCAACCTTTTTGTAGCTGCGGACCGGTCAACGCTTGAAAATTTGTCCCACAGACCGGGGGGGGGATGTTTTTTTTTTTTTTTTTTCATAAAGAAATACAATCATGTGTGCTTACGGACTGTATCCCTGCAGACTGTATTGATCTATATTGATATATAATCTATATATTGTGTTTTTATGTTGATTTAATTAATTTTTTTTTTTTTTTTTTTTTTTTTTAATTTTTTTTAATTTTTTTTTTACATTTCTTGTGCGGCCCAGTACCAATCGGTCCGCGGACCGGTACCGGGTTGGGGACCACTGCTCTACAACACAAATACAACATTGAAACAACATGCTTTTTGATCACGTTTAATCAATGTTGGGTTCTGACGTTGATTTGACCAATGAAATTTGGTCATTTCCCAACCAATATTCTACAACACAAATACAACGTTGATACAACATGCTTTTTGACGACGTTTAATCAATGTTGGGTTGTGACGTTGATTTGACCATTGAAATTTGGTCATTTCCCAACCAATATTCTACAACACAAATACAACGTTGAAACAAACATGGTTTTTGACGACGTTTATTCAATGTCAGGTTGTGACGTTGATTTGATGATTGAAGTTTGGTCATTTCCCAACCAATACTCTACAACAGTGGTCCCCAACCTTTTTGTAGCTGCGGACCGGTCAACGCTTGAAAATTTGTCCCACGGACCGGGGGGAGGAGGTTTTTTTTTTTTTTTTTTTTTTTTTTATAAAGAAATACAATCATGTGTGCTTACGGACTGTATCCCTGCAGACTGTATTGATCTATATTGATATATAATCTATATATTGTGTTTTTATGTTGATTTAATTTTTTTTTTTTTTTTTTTTTTTTTTTTAAATTTTTTTTTTTTTTTAATTTTTAAATTTTTTTTTACATTTCTTATGCGGCCCGGTACCAATCGGTCCGCGGACCGGTACCGGGTTGGGGACCACTGCTCTACAACACAAATACAACATTGAAACAACATGTTCTTTGATCACGTTTAATCAATGTTGGGTTCTGACGTTGATTTGACCATTGAAATGTGATAATTTCCCAACCAACAACGTGGATCCAACATCTCAATTTAGAAATACCACTATATTGCCACGTTGTTTCAAGGTCAGTTTTAGAGGACACGTACGTATAATCAACGTTTTATCAATGTCTTGTTACTGCTGGGTAATTTTAACGTTTGACAATCTCAATTTAAGGACATTTAGAGGAGAACAAAACTTGAGAAGACACCAAAAGTATTCCGGCTCTCCTCCTGAAGACGTTCCCCTGCTGAAAGTCGGCGGGCAACAAAGCAATATCGGCGAACAAACAAGACAATTCTGCTAACAACATCACCGCCACCCAAACGCGTCAAAACCTGGAATTTGAGTTGCAATCAGGTTCTTAGGGGACAAAAGCTATTTGATTTCCTATCGATCCAGGTGAGGCTAAATTGGACTTGAGGAAGTTGCTCACCAATTATTTTCTCGCAGTAATTGACACCCGGCTAGGAACGCT
>NC_084732.1:98873591-98883591 GCF_033978785.1 Entelurus aequoreus | reverse complement strand
TGCAACTAAGAAACATACATTTTTTTTTGGGGGGGGGGGGGTGTATCAGGGGCACTCACGGCCCTATGGTTAAGAACACCATGTTTACCTTTTTGTCAATGATTTGACTAAAATACCAGAAAAGACCAACCTTCAATCGAAGCGCTTGTATCAAAGATTTTAGCAATATTGTTACGCATGTCTAGCTTGTGTGCTATTGTGCGCTTAGCTGTTGCGTAGCTGCTAGCCTATAGCAGGGGTTCTTAACCTTCGGGGCCCAAAGGGAAATAAAGTTTTTGAGGCTTAGGTCAGACTGATTATTCAAATAAATACGTTAAATAAATTAAATGATAATAATACAAATATATAACATAAATAAATATACTTTTGGTCATAATTTTTGCATTCAAGCAACTTCTCTATCACTTTCCTGTAGCGCCAGACTTCTTCTGTTTGTTTTGATATTGTCATTACTGCCACACGTGGTGGAAAAGTGTATTGGAACTGAGTACCGCAAAGAAACAGACATTTTTTGGGGGGAGCCTATCTGGAAAATAAATAAAACAATAAAAAAATTAAGCAATAAAAAAATAAAACCATTTTGTTATTATTAGTCTTTAAAAAATAATAAAAAAACGTTTTGATCGCGTTTTTTTAAATTGTTTTTTAAAACAATAAAAAAATAAATAATTTTTGAAATTGCTTGATTTTTTTTGTATTGCTTTATTTATTTTCCTATAATACTGTACTGAGTAGAAAATAATAAAAAACAATGTTTTGATTGCATTATTTAATTATAGAAAATTAAAAAACAAAAATAAATGTGTATCCTTTTTTATTGCTTTATTTAAAAAATGTTTTATTGCTTTATTGATTTTTCCTATGATACAGTACTGAGTAAAAAATAATTTAAAATATTTTTGATTGCATTTTTTTTATTATTTAAAAAAACAATAATACAAAAATATATTTCTTATTTTTTATTGCTTCATATATTTTTTAACATTTTTATAATAATTTTTGTTTATTATAATAATCCATCCATTTTCTACCGCTTGTTCCTTTCGGGGTCGCGGTGGGTGCTGGAGCCTATCCCAGCTGCATTCGTGCTGGACAAGTCGCCACCTCATCGCAGGGCCAACACAGACAGACAGACAGCATTCACACTCACATTCACATTATTATCATTATTTAAAAAATAATAATAAAATGAAATAAAATAAAATGAAGCAATAAAAAAATTATATATATATTTATATATATATACCGGTGTATATATATATTTGTTTTTCATTTTTAAAAAACGCAATGAAAACATTTTTTTACTATTTAAAAAAGAAAATGAATAAAATATATATTATTTTTTTATTTATTCGTTTTTTTGTTTTTTTTTGTATTGCTTTATTTATTTTCCTATGATACCGCACAGAGTCTTTGATTTGTTTTGTACAATTTTCCATTTTGTCTATTATTCGTGCAATTTCCTTTTTTAAGTTGTTCTTGATTTATTATGTCAATCGACACGGGTGTTGTTGGCTTTGCTTTTTTCTTGAAGTACACTTTTTGTCAACGACTTGACTAAAACACCAGAAAAGACCAACCTTCAATCAAAGCGCTTATATCAAAGATTTTAGCTTCAAGCCGATACTTGTTTTTGTTGTTTTTTTGCTGATATCAGACCGATGTATCAACATCGGATCAGGACATGCGATATCGGCCTCTGACGCTAAACCCTATTGTGCAGATAGTTAACTAATATTTGTGTTATTGTCTGCTGTTCCAGAGTTTTTTCCTCCTCCTGCTGTGCGCCGGCCCTCATCCCTGCTTCAGCCAAGCAAGAGAAGTGATCTACAGGATAAAAGAGGGATTACCCAAAGGGACCTTCATAGGATCCATTGGAGTGGACTTAAAATTGGATTTTACAGTTGACCCCCCCTATTTATTCAGTCTGGCTCAAAAGAGGGTCAGTGAGCAGTATGTGACGCTCAACAATAGCACCGGGGACTTTTTCACATCGGCGGCGGAGATCGACCGGGAGACCCTTTGTCCCGACAACCCCGACGGACGAGGGTGTTTCCTCTCCCTGGACGTCTTTGTGCTCCCCCAGCAGTATTTTCAGCTGGTCAAAGTCAAAGTCTTCATCGAGGATGTGAACGACAACAGACCAAAGTTCCCCGTGGATGAGGTCTCTATATCCATCCCGGAAAACGCAGCCGTCAATTCCCGCTACGCGGTGGAACACTCGGCGGTCGACCCCGACCTGGGTCTCCATGGGGTGCAGACCTACTGGCTGGTGAACGACTTTGGCGTGTTCGCGCTGGACGTCGAGGAGAACGACGGCGGGGAGAGGACGCCCTTCCTCATTGTGACGGAGTACTTAGACCGGGAGACGCAAGCGGAATACGTCACGGACATCATCGCAGAGGACGGAGGTACCCCTCCTCTTCTCGGTGCGGCCACTTTAAGGATCCTCATCCTGGATGTCAACGATAACTGTCCTCAATTCAGAGAATCTCACCTCAACGTAACTCTGCATGGGAACACCACCAAAGGCGCATATTTGGCACGTCTGCATGCTTTTGACCCTGACCTCGGCGCTAATGCTCAGATCAGCTATGCTTATAGTGAACGTGTGCCAAGAGAGACCAGGAGCTTGTTCCATTTGAACAGAACTACGGGAGTCATCAGACTCACGGGGAAACTAGACCCGGGAGCAGCCATGTTTTATAAACTCACTGTTCTGGCCAACGGAGTCGCTTGTATTCCTGCCGTGGCCACAGTCACCGTTCGCGTCATCAAGGTTCTCCTGGGGCCCCCTGCTGTCATTCCTCGATACATCGCCCCGGAAAAGGACGGGGTGGTGAGCATAAAGGAATCTGAGCCGGCGTTTTCTCCAATTGCTTTCTTCACGGTCAAAAACATCGACGTCAGCCAAAGGGTGGAGTGTCACTTGGAGGGCGCGGGTCCTTTTCAGATTGGCCCCTACCAGCTCCTCAGGAACGAATACCTCCTTGAAACCACAAAGCCACTGGATTACGAGGTCACGCAGGAGTATAAACTCATTGTCGTGGCTGAAAACGGCCAAGGACTCGTCATTAAGACTTTCCTGGAGGTGCAAATCCTGGATGAGAATGACAACGCCCCGGTCTTTGAGCAGTCTTTGGTGGAATTGTTTCTGGACGAGAACAATCCCCCCAACACGTATCTCACCCAGCTCCACGCCACGGACCGGGACAGTGGGAGCCAAGGTGAAGTCGTCTATCTCCTCGGGGGCGACGCCCCCGGGGTGTTTGTTCTAGACTCGGTGACAGGCATCCTGACGGTGACCACGTCGCTGGACAGGGAGGAGAAGGAAACATACCGCTTCGTGGTGAGGGCGGTGGACCAGGGGACCCCGAGGATGGAGTCCATCGCTACCGTTGCGGTGTCCGTGCAAGATCGCAATGACAACAGCCCGCGTTTCATCAACAAGGATTTCACCTTCTTTGTGCCGGAGAACTTTCCGGGTTACGGCGAGATCGGGGTGCTGTCGGTGATGGATGCCGACGCGGGGAAAAATGCCTGGGTGGCTCTTTCTATCCTCAACGGCAGCGACATCTTCATGATAGACACCGGCCGAGGAACGCTGAGGGCTAAGACCTCGCTGGACCGAGAGCAACAGGGGACGTACCAGCTCTGGATCGAGGCGGTCGACGGCGGGGAACCGGCGCTCTCCTCCGTCACCATGGTGACCGTCCTACTCTTGGACGTCAACGACAACCCGCCAATCGTCCTCTTCCCGCAGTCCAATCAGTCCTACATGCTGGTGCTACCCAGCACCCTGCCGGGGACGTCCATCACGGAGGTGTACGCCGTGGATAACGACACGGGCATGAACGCCGTGATTGCGTACAGTATCATTAAAAGAAAGGGAGGGCAGCCGGGATCTTTCGCCATCAACCCAGAGACGGGGAATATCACTCTAGAGCGGGAACTCAGCAACCGCGGTCTCTACAGCCTTCTGGTCAAGGTCAGTGATCACGGTCAGCCGGAACCGCTTTACTCCACAGTCATGGTCAACTTCTTTGTCAACGAAACGGTGAGCAATGAGAGCTACATCAGGACTCTGCTGCCCACCGAGGCGGACGTAGAAACAGAGGAGAGACCCTGGCCCGTGGGTCAGTTGAAGGAAGGACCGGAGCGGTATGACATGTTCCCGTGTAAACCTGCCCTCATTGCGCTCTCCGTGACGTGTCTGGGCCTGCTCTTCTCCCTCGTCACACTGACAGCTTGCGTCTGCTTCAAGAGAGTTCGGAGGCAAAAGACAAACTCGGAAGTGGAGGTACCTTTGAGAAGGAAGAAAGACTCCACGCTGGTCAAGAGTAAGAAGCTCAGACAAGTTTCGAACATTTGAAGTCTGGTCAATTGTTTACAAAGATGTTTACAGCACACACTGTGAGAAGTCAATTTGGTTCATTGGTATTTCTTGGGACACGTTCCTTACTCCGTACAATCACGGGCCACTTCGTTAATCCCGTGAGGCCAGGGACGTAATTTGCGAGGGCATGTACCTTGCACTTTCTCAAAGGGTACTTTTTACCGCCCAAAATGTCCAATTCGTCCAAAATAACCCAAGCTGTCCAACCTACTCAGTGGCTTAGTGGTTAGAGTGCCCGCCCTGAGATCGGTAGGTTGTGAGTTCAAACCCCGGCCGAGTCATACCAAAGACTATAAAAATGGGACCTACTGATTCCAACCCTCAGCATCAAGGGTTGGAATTGGGGGTTAAATCACCAAAAATGATTCCCGGGCGCGGCCACCGCTGCTGCCCACTGTCCGCCCTGAGATCGGTAAGTCGTGAGTTCAAATCCCGGCCGAGTCATACCAAAGACTATAAAAATGGGAGCCATTACCTCCCTGCTTGGCACTCAGCATCAAGGGTTGGAATTGGGGGTTAAATCACCAAAAATGATTCCCGGGCGCGGCCACCGCTGCTGCCCACTGTCCGCCCTGAGATCGGTAGGTCGTGAGTTCAAACACCGGCCGAGTCATACCAAAGTCTATAAAAATGGGACCTACTGATTCCAACCCTCAGCATCAAGGGTTGGAATTGGGGGTTAAATCACCAAAAATGATTCCCGGGCGCGGCCACCGCTGCTGCCCACTGTCCACCCTGAGATCGGTAGGTTGTGAGTTCAAACCCCGGCCGAGTCATACCAAAGACTATAAAAAATGGGACCTACTGATTCCATCCCTCAGCATCAAGGGTTGGAATTGGGGGTTAAATCACCAAAAATGATTCCCAGGCGCGGCCACCGCTGCTGCCCACTGTCCGCCCTGAGATCGGTAGGTCGTGAGTTCAAACCCCGGCCGAGTCATACCAAAGACTATAAAAATGGGAGCCATTACCTCCCTGCTTGGCACTCAGCATCAAGGGTTGGAATTGGGGGTTAAATCACCAAAAATGATTCCCGGGCTCGGCCACCGCTGCTGCTCACTGCTCCCCTCACCTCCTAGGGGGTAAACAAGGGTGATGGGTCAAATGCAAATGACAAATTTCACCACACCTAGTGTGTGTGTGACTATCATTGGTACTTTAACTTTAACTTTAACTTTAAATAATGCCACACTATTGAATGGAGACAAGTCAAACACTAGCGCCAGGTGGAAAACGGGCACTCAGGCTGAAGCTCAACCCTGTAGACCGACGGGCTCTGCGGCGCCGCCTTCTTGGTGATCGACAGCACGTAGCGGTCGACCAATCAGAGGTCGGATAAAAGATGGCCGGGTCTGGTGTTCCGGGACTAAGAACGCAATTTGCAGCTGAAGGGTTCGGGCTTTAATATCAGTCTTTTGTTCTATTTTGAACCGTACGACGTACACAAAAAACGAAATCCTTGTGCAATCTTTGAAAAACCAAAGTAAAGTTTAGTCTGTTAATTTTGTACAAAAAAATTCATTATTGAATTTGTTTACTGTGTATTCAAATCCAAAACAATTCTTGTCCCAAAACAAATATTTTTTTATAACTTAATATATTATTATGTATTTATTATCGTAGCATCAAAAGGACAGCAGCTTACGTAATGTAGCGGCTAGTGAGTATGTAGTTATATTGGAAAATATAATTATTGCTTGCGGCACATAAATGATGTGTTTTTTTTGTATCATGAAAATTGAAGGACATACAAAACCCAAAAGCAGTGAAGTTGTCACGTTGTGTAAATGGTAAATAAAAACCGAATACAATGATTTGCAAATCCTTTTCAACTTATAATCAATTGAATAGACTGCAAAGACAAGATATTTAACGTTCCAACTGAAAAACGTTGTTATTTTTTGCAAATATTAGCTCATTTGCAGCATGTTTCAAAAAAGCTGGCACAAGTGGCAAAAAAGACTGAGCAAGTTGAGGAATGCACATCAAACACTTACCTGTATGTGGAACCTCCCACAGGTGAACAGGCTACTTTAGGGATTTCACCATCTACGGTCCGTAATATCATCAAAGGGTTCAGAGAATCGATGATATTACGGACCTTCGATCCCTCAGGCGGTACTGCATCGAAAAGCGACATCAGTGTGTAAAGGATATCACCACATGGGCTCAGGAGCACTTCAGGAAACCACTGTCAGTAACTACAGTTTGTCGCTACATCTGTAAGTGCAAGTTAAAACTCTACTATGTAAAGCCAAAGACATTTATCAACAACACCCAGAAATGCTGCCAGCTACGCTGGCCCCCGAGCTCATCTAAGATGGACTGATGCAAAGTGGAAAAGTGTTCTGTGGTCAGACGAGTCCTCGTTTAAAATTGTTTTTAGAAACTGTGGACGTGGAAAAGAACCATCCGGATTGTTCTAGGCGCAAAGTGTAAAAGCCAGCATGTGTGATGGTATGGGGGTGTATTAGTGCCCAAGACATGGGTAACTTACACATCTGTGAAGGCACCATTAATGCTGAAAGGTACATACAGGTTTTTGGAGCAACATATGTTGCCATCCAAGCAACGTTATCATGGACGCCCCTGCTTATTTCAGCAAGACGATGCCAAGCCACGTGTTACAACTTGTTTGCAATGTGTTGCTGCCATTCAATTCTAAGTTCATGATTATTTTCAACAAAAAAAAAAGAAGTTTTTCAGTGTGAACATGAAATATCTTGTCTTTGCAGTCTATTCAATTGAATATAAGTTGAAAAGGATTAGCAAAGAAGTTGTTATTGACCATTTACACAACGTGACAACTTCACTGCTTTTGGGGTCCGTACATGTATTAGTGGCATCCAGTAAAATTACAAAAAAAAATGTAAATACAGTATGTACATATTGTACAAAATATTTTTCATCTTTTGCATGACAACGAATTTTAATACACGGCAAATGTTGACTTTTATATGACCCAAATGTCACAATGTGGTGACGTCACTCTGTTGCATAAATGTTACTTTTGTTGTCACAATGCAATCCTGCTTTAAACAAAGCAACCTGTGGGATACGTTTGTGCGACTTCATGATTTCCATCCACACATTTCATTTCATAGCAGCAAGAACTGACTTGGGGGCTTTTGAAGGTGTTTTTTTTTTTGTTTTTGTTTTTTTTATTTATTTATTTTTTTTATGTCCTGTCCAGCTTCTCAGGCAAATCATATAGTTCAGTGGTCCCCAACCTTTTTGTAGATGGGGACCGGTCAACGCTTTAAAATTTGTCCCACGGACCGGGGGGGGGGGGGGGGGGGGGGATTTAATTTTTTTTTTTTTTTTTTTTTTTTTAAATAAAGAAATACAATCATGTGTGCTTACGGACTGTATCCCTGCAGACTGTATTGATCTATATTGATATATAAGGTATATATTGTGTTTTTTATGTTGATTTAATAAAAAATATTTTTTTTTTTTTTTTTTTTTTTTTACATTTCTTATGCGGCCCGGTACCAATCGGTCCGGTGATTGGGGACCACTGATATAGTTGATGTAGATGCCCATATCTGCTTTTGAAGGTGTTTGCCTGCGTGGTGAGTTGTTGTTTAACTCCACGGCTAAAACCCGTTCAGTGATTTGAAGGACATTGTATACACTGAAGTACACTGTTGCGTAATACTCAAATCACCCTCAAACATGCAGTCCTCAATGTGATGTTACAAAGTGTTTGTGAACAACTACATAATAAAGTACTTTATTTTATTACACATTAGCATTTTTATTTTTTTTTACTATTTTCACGTCGAAATACATTTCATATGAGTACTTATACACACACTGGATTATTTCAACCAAGATGTGTTTAAAAATGGGAAAGGAGTCAAAAAAGTGTTATTGTCTCTCGTCAGCATTAATTAGGTGCTAGCCTGCTTCTCCGGTTAATGAGCAGCGTACGTTTATCGGTCACAGTTTTACAATCACGTTTCATTTAAAAGTCGCAGCTCGAGCGAGGTAGTAGGCGGCTAATCGCTAGCGGTTGGAGGAGCCAATGTTGCTACGCCTGAAAAGTAGTTCCTCTGTGTTAGCTCATGCAATAACAACGTTGGTATAGTTTGTTAATATGCAAATCCCGGCTTGTAAATTAAGCCTTTTTTTAAGGCGCTTGATTGGTGGAATGGATTACTCCTCGTTACCTGCATTATTAGCCGCCTCTTACTAGCAGTATTTTACTGTTTGGAACAGGGGTGTCCACATTTTTTGACTTGGGGGGCTAAGAGAACTTGGCCAGGGGTCATATATATATATATATATATATATATATATATATATATATATATATATATATATATATATATATATATATATATATATATATATATATATATATATATATATATATATATATATATATATACATATATATATATATATATATATATATATATATATATATATATATATATATATATATATATATGTATGTATGTATGTATGTATATGTATGTATATATATATATGTATGTATATATGTATATATATATATATGTATATGTAAATATATATATATATATATATATATATATATATATATATATATATATATATATATATATATATATATATATTTGTATTTGTGTGTGTGTATATAAATATATATATATATATATATATATATATATATATATATATATATATATATATATATATATATATATATATATATATGGGGGATATAGTTATCACTTGTGCAAGCAGTCTTAGTAGATCACACGCCCACTAATAGTATTCATAGTTTGCACACGCCGTTTAGCACGTGCTATTTGGATTGGACCGGGCCCCTAATGTGGTTGACCCTGGACAATGTTCCTTCACGTCAACAATGGCGCCACACTTCCTCTCCTGAAACTTCACACGTGAAAGAGACGAAAATCTGGTTTGGCAGCGAGCGCCTGCAAAGAAAGGCCGCACACACACGGGGCGTGTTGCAGCCGAGGACAAACAAACACGCACGCATTCTTCCCATGCTTTCTTCTGCCACCTGGCAGGGGGCCAACTCCTTGTTTTGTTGGGGGCCACATTGCAATTAAGCAACAGGAAATATAAACATAAGAAAAGCCTTCTTACACAATTGTTTTTATTATTGCACGTTTCACTGGCAGGTTGATGGACAACAAGCACGTTTGTATGTGTTTATTCAAATAAATACATTTAAACAATTAAGTCCAGATAACATTCAAGTGCAGGAAGTTGATTTTTGGGCAACATTAAAAGAACAAAAACATTTAGCCTAAAAAAAGGTTTCTATTATTTACAGATTTTCACAGGCCACATATTGGCTCATTTTAATGATGTGACGGACCACTATAAATGACATGGCGGGCCACTTAAAGGATGTCAGGGGGGGCCACTTTAATGACATGGCGGGCCACTTAAAGGATTTAAGGGGGGGCCACTTTAATGACATGGCGGGCCAGCTTAATGACATGACGAGCCACTTTAATAATGTGGCGGGCCATTTTGATAATGTGGCAGGTCACTTTATTGAAGTTGCGGGCCAATTTAATGACGTCGCGGGACACTTCAATGATGTGGCAGGTCACTTTAATGACATTGCGGGCCAAT
>NC_084732.1:98858591-98863591 GCF_033978785.1 Entelurus aequoreus | reverse complement strand
GTACTTTTCCTTTGTATATTCTACCAGTTTCTCTTGTCTTCAGAGGTCTGTTTAGTGTCTCAAACCATCGGAATGTGAATACAACCCCCAATTCTCCTTATCGGTGTTGCGAGAGGGAGAGGTGGAGGCTTTCTTTGTGTGCAAGAAGTGGGCTCTTCCGTTTGAGTGTCAGATCAACTAGAGTAGCCGATATGAATGTATTGGTTAAGCTGATCTCCTGAAATGTCAGTAAAACTTGATAATATTACCTATTCTGTCTTGATGGTCCTTCTTACTCAGCATATATGTCATCGAAAGAACTTGGGATTGACCAGTAACTTAGTTTCCCTGGGAAACTAAATGTGTTGCTTTTCTGACATGGACTTGTTTCTTCAGCATTGTCCACACGTTAAGTCAGGACTTTATAAAAGACCATTCCAAAACCTTCATTCTAGCCTGATTTTAGCTATTAATTTACCACTTTTGACGTGTGTTTGGGGTCATTGTCCTGTTGGAACACCCAACTGCGCCCAAGACCCAACCTCCGGGCTGGTGATTTTAGGTATTCCTGAAGAATTTGGAGGTAATTGTCAGAATAATTGGATCTAAGTTATCACAAAACTTTGTGTTGCCATGAGTTCCCAGCGAGAAGACAAAAGCTGTCTTTGAAACCTACCAAGAAGAAGGCTTGTAAAACTCCACTGTGTAGGATGGGAAGCAACAGGAAGGTGTTCGGTTTCTTTCATGTACTGTAATCAACAGAAAGATATTGTCTTGACCCGAGAACTACAAAGCGGAGAGGAAGCAGGACCAGACTCCACTCCAGGCGACCTTTTCTTTGTACTGTTTTACGACCATTTCTTTGAACTGTTTTTAAATCAAAGGCGACGGCTGTTTACGACCCCCGTCCCTTAGAAACAGCTGTTGCCATGTAATCAGGGAAAGTCCAAATAAATCAATCTTTCGTCAGAGTTAGTTGGAACACTGTAGAAGGGCACAGGTGTACGCGCTCTCCTCAATCGAGCCAAATTTAATTCTGTCTCTGTTTAATTCCTTGCCTCTTGTCTTGTTTAATAGATGTCGTCAGTGTTTGAACCTGACAGCAATCCCATTTAAAGCACCAGTTCCATTAGCAGCAAAACAGGCCCAGAGCATAATACTACCACCACCATGCTTGACGGTGGGCATGGTGTTCCTGGCATTAAAGGCCTCGCCTTTTCTCCTCCTTCTGGCAAGCTTCTGGTGGAATTTTTGACCACTCCTCTTGACAAAATTGGTGCAGTTCAGCTAAATGTGTTGGTTTTCGGAAATTACTGTAATCAACAGAAAGATATTGTCTTGACCCGAGAACTACAAAGCGGAGAGGAAGCACGACCAGACTCCCCTCCAGGCGACCTTTTCTTTGTACTGTTTTACGACCTTTTCTTTGAACTGTTTTCAAATCAGAGGCGACGGCTGTTTACGACCCCCGTGCCTTAGAAACAGCCGTTGCCATGTAATCAGGGAAAGTCCAAATCAATCAATCTTTCGTCAGAGCGTGTTGGAACACTGTAGAAGGGCACAGGTGTACGCGCTCTCCTCAACTGAGCCAAATTTAATTCTGTCTCTGTTTAATTCCTTGCCTCTTGTCTTGTTTAATAGATGTCGTCAGTGTTTGAACCTGACAGCAATCCCATTTAAAGCACAAGTTCCATTAGCAGCAAAACAGGCTCAGAGCATAATACTACCACCACCATGCTTGACAGTGGGCATGGTGTTCCTGGCATTAAAGGCCTCACCTTTTCTCCTCCTTCTGGCAAGCTTCTGGTGGAATTTTTGACCACTCCTCTTGACAAAATTGGTGCAGTTCAGCTAAATGTGTTGGTTTTCGGAAATTACTGTAATGAACAGAAATATATTGTCTTGACCCGAGAACTACAGAGCGGAGAAGAAGCAGGACCAGACTCCCCTCCAGGCGACCTTTTCTTTGTACTGTTTTACAACCTTTTCTTTGAACTGTTTTCAAATCAGAGGCGACGGCTGTTTACGACCCCCGTGCCTTAGAAACAGCTGTTGCCATGTAATCAGGGAAAGTCCAAATCAATCAATCTTTCGTCAGAGCGTGTTGGAACACTGTAGAAGGGCACAGGTGTACGCGCTCTCCTCAACTGAGCCAAATTTAATTCTGTCTCTGTTTAATTCCTTGCTTCTTGTCTTGTTTAATAGATGTCGTCAGTGTTTGAACTTGACAATAATCCCATTTAGAGCACCAGTTCCATTAGCAGCAAAACAGGCCTAGAGCATAATACTACCACCACCATGCTTGACAGTGGGATTGGTGTTCCTGGCATTAAAGGCCTCACCTTTTCTCCTCCTTCTGGCAAGCTTCTGGTGGAATTTTTGACCACTCCTCTTGACAAAATTGGTGCAGTTCAGCTAAATGTGTTGGTTTTCGGAAATTACTGTAATCAACAGAAAGATATTGTCTTGACCCGAGAACTACAAAGCGGATAGGAAGCAGGACCAGACTCCCCTCCAGGCGACCTTTTCTTTGTACTGTTTTACGACCTTTTCTTTGAACTGTTTTTAAATCAAAGGCGACGGCTGTTTACGACCCCCGTACCTTAGAAACAGCTGTTGCCATGTAATCAGGGAAAGTCCAAATAAATAAATCTTTCGTCAGAGCGTGTTGGAACACTGTACAAGGGCACAGGTGTACGCGCTCTCCTCAATTGAGCCAAATTTAATTCTGTCTCTGTTTAATTCCTTGCCTCTTGTCTTGTTTAATAGATGCCGTCAGTGTTTGAACCTGACAGCAATCCCATTTAAAGCACCAGTTCCATTAGCAGCAAAACAGGCCTAGAGCACAATACTACCACCACCATGCTTGACGGTGGGAATGGTGTTCCTGGCATTAAAGGCCTCACCTTTTCTCCTCCTTCTGGCAAGCTTCTGGTGGAATTTTTGACCACTCCTCTTGACAAAATTGGTGCAGTTCAGCTAAATGTGTTGGTTTTCGGAAATCACTGTAATCAACAGAAAGATATTGTCTTGACCCGAGAACTACAGAGCGGAGAGGAAGCAGGACCAGACTCCCCTCCAGGCGACCTTTTCTTTGTACTGTTTTACAACCATTTCTTTGAACTGTTTCTAAATCAAAGGTGACGGCTGTTTATGACCCCCGTCCCTTAGAAACAGCTGTTGCCATGTAATCAGGGAAAGTCCAAATAAATCAATCTTTCGTCAGAGCGTGTTGGAACACTGTAGAAGGGCACAGGTGTACGCGCTCTCCTCAATTGAGCCAAATTTAATTCTGTCTCTGTTTAATTCCTTGCTTCTTGTCTTGTTTAATAGATGTCGTCAGTGTTTGAACTTGACAATAATCCCATTTAAAGCACCAGTTCCATTAGCAGCAAAACAGGCCTAGAGCACAATACTACCACCACCATGCTTGACGGTGGGCATGCTGTTCCTGGCATTAAAGGCCTCACCTTTTCTCCTCCAAACATGGGTATTGTGGCCCAAACAGATACATTTTTTGTTTCATCTGACATAACATGGACAAAGATAAGACCCTCTGGAGGAATGGGATTAAAACGTGAGGTGTAATGTCCATGCTTGGTAAATGTCAACAAGGAAAAAAAGAAGCAAATAAGCCTCCATGTCCTTTTTTTTCTTTTCTTCTTTCCTCTGTCTGAGGCCGCTGGCTGTAAATAATGTGTGGGTGTATGGTGTGACCGTGTTGTAGCGTCAGCTTTAATGTGCCACATGAGCACTGCTCGTTAATACCAGTCATCGGTGCAGAACAGGAAGCTGCCAAGGGGAACTAAGACCACACCACATTTGGGGAGGAAAAACTGGCCGGGCTCTTCAGGGATAATAGAAAAATATCATCATTTTCTCTCGTTGACGCCGACGCCGATCACTGATCTGCTACTTTTGGATAATAGAAAAGGATGCAGGGAGGTGTCAGGTGCACGGAGGCGTGCGAGGAGACATCATGGCCGTGATGAGCTGGGACGTTGGGATCATGCATTATGGAACATTTCATACGTGACGTTGCCCAACAAGAGGATGTGTTGGCTAAAGTTGGACACAAATGTGTTTTTTCTCTTCGGTTTTTTTT
The DNA here is from genome assembly GCF_033978785.1 of Entelurus aequoreus. Taxonomy (NCBI): domain Eukaryota; kingdom Metazoa; phylum Chordata; class Actinopteri; order Syngnathiformes; family Syngnathidae; genus Entelurus; species Entelurus aequoreus. The sequence continues at coordinate 98,859,507 of NC_084732.1, read as the reverse complement.
TTGTTTAACTGTGTGTACATGTACACAACCCAAAAGCAGTGAAGTTGGTACTTTAATAAAAACAGAATACAATGATTTGCAAGTCCTTTTCAACTTATATTCAATTGAATAGACTGCAAAGACAAGATATTTCATGTTCACACTGAGAAACTTGATTTTTTTGTGCATATAATCATTAACTTAGACTTTAATGGCAGCAACACATTGCAACAAAGGCATTTTCACCACTGTGTTACATGGCCTTTCCTTTTAACAACACTCAGTAAAGGTTTGGGAACTGAGGAGACACATTTTTGAAGTGGAATTCTTTCCCATTCTTGCTTGATGTACAGCTTAAGTTGATCAAAAGTCTCCATTGTCATATTTTAGGCTTCATATTGTGCCACACATTTTCAATGGGAGACAGGTCTGCACTACAGGCAGGCCAGTCTAGTACCCGCACTCTTTTGCGGCTTGGCGTTGTCTTGCTGAAATAAGCAGGGGCGTCCATGGTAACGTTGCTTGGATGGCGACATATGTTGCTCCAAAAGCTGTATGTACCTTTCAGCATTAATGGTGCCTTCACAGATGTGTAAGTTACCCATGTCTTGGGCACTAATACACCCCCATACCATCACACATGCTGCCTTTTACACTTTGCGCCTATAACTTTCCTCTTTGGTCCGGACGACACGACATCCAGTTTCCAAAAACAATTTGAAATGTGGACTCGTCAGACCACGGAACACTTTCCCACTTAGATGAGCTCGGGCCCAGCGAAGCCGGCGTCGTTTCTGGGTGTTGTTGATAAATGGCTTTGGCTTCGCATGGTAGAGTTTTAACTTGCACTTACAGATGTAGCGACCAACTGCAGTTACTGACAGTGGTTTTCTGAAGTGTTCCTGAGCCCATGTGGTGATATCCTTCACACACCGAT
>NC_084732.1:98845017-98853571 GCF_033978785.1 Entelurus aequoreus | reverse complement strand
GTCAGGTTGTGACATTTGTTTGATGATTGAAATTTGGTCATCTTCCAACCAATATTTAACAACAAAAGTACAACATTGTAACAACATGCTTTTTGACAACGTTTAATCAATGTTTGGTTCTGACGTTGATTTGACCATTGAAATTTGGTCATTTCCCAACCAAAATTCTACAACACAAATACAACGTTGAAACAACATGATTTTTGACGACGTTTAATCAATGTTGGGTTGTGACGTTGATTTGACCATTGATATTTGGTCATCTCCCAACCAATATTCTACAACACAAATACAACGTTGAAACAAACATGATTTTTGACGACGTTTATTCAATGTCAAGTTGTGACGTTTGTTTGATGATTGAAATTTGGTCATCTTCCGACCAATATTCAACAACAAAAATACAACGTTGAAACAACATGCTTTTTAACAACTTAATCAATGTTGGGTTGTGACGTTGATTTGAACATTGATATTTGGTCATTTCTCAACCAATTTTCGACAACACAAATACAACGTTGAAACAACATGATTTTTGACGACGTTTATTCAATGTCAGGTTGTGACATTTGTTTGATGATTGAAATTTGGTCATCTTCCAACCAATATTTAACAACAAAAGTACAACATTGTAACAACATGCTTTTTGACAACGTTTAATCAATGTTTGGTTCTGACGTTGATTTGACCATTGAAATTTGGTCATTTCCCAACCAAAATTCTACAACACAAATACAACGTTGAAACAACATGATTTTTGACGACGTTTAATCAATGTTGGGTTGTGACGTTGATTTGACCATTGATATTTGGTCATCTCCCAACCAATATTCTACAACACAAATACAACGTTGAAACAAACATGATTTTTGACGACGTTTATTCAATGTCAAGTTGTGACGTTTGTTTGATGATTGAAATTTGGTCATCTTCCGACCAATATTCAACAACAAAAATACAACGTTGAAACAACATGCTTTTTAACAACTTAATCAATGTTGGGTTGTGACGTTGATTTGAACATTGATATTTGGTCATTTCTCAACCAATTTTCGACAACACAAATACAACGTTGAAACAAACATGGTTTTTGACGACGTTTATTCAATGTCAGGTTGTGACGTTGATTTGATGATTGAAATTTGGTCATTTCCCAACCAATACTCTACAACAGTGGTCCCCAACCTTTTTGTAGCTGCGGACCGGTCAACGCTTGAAAATTTGTCCCACTGACCGGGGGGGGAGGAGGTTTTTTTTGTTTTTTGTTTTTTTTTTATAAAGAAATACAATCATGTGTGCTTACGGACTGTATCCCTGCAGACTGTATTGATCTATATGGATATATAATCTATATATTGTGTTTTTATGTTGATTTAATTTTTTATTTTTTTTTAATATTTTTTTTTATTTTTATTTTTTTATTTTTTTTATTTTTTTTTTACATTTCTTATGCGGCCCGGTACCAATCGGTCCGCGGACCGGTACCGGGTTGGGGACCACTGCTCTACAACACAAATACAACATTGAAACAACATGCTCTTTGACGACGTTTAATCAATGTTGGGTTGTGACGTTGATTTGACCATTGAAATTTGGTCATTTCCCAACCAATATTATACAACACAAATACAACGTTGAAACAAACATGATTTTTGACGACGGTTATTCAATGTCAGGTTGTGACGTTGATTTGATGATTGAAGTTTGGTCATTTCCCAACCAATACTCTACAACAGTGGTCCCCAACCTTTTTGTAGCTGCGGACCGGTCAACGCTTGAAAATTTGTCCCACGGACCGGGGGGGGGGAGGGGAGAATTTATTTTTTTTTTTTTCATAAAGAAATACAATCATGTGTGCTTACGGACTGTATCCCTGCAGACTGTATTGATCTATATTGATATATAATCTATATATTGTGTTTTTATGTTGATTTAATTTTTTTTTTTAAATATATATTTTTTTTTTTTTTTTTTTTTTTTTTTTTTTTTTAATTTTTTTTTTACATTTCTTGTGCGGCCCGGTACCAATCGGTCCGCGGACCGGTACCGGGTTGGGGACCACTGCTCTACAACACAAATACAACGTTGAAACAACATGCTCTTTGATCACGTTTAATCAATGTTGGGTTCTGACGTTGATTTGACAATTGAAATGTGATCATTTCCCAACCAACAACGTGGATCCAACATCTCAATTTAGAAATACCATTATATTGCCACGTTGATTCAAGGTCAGTTTTAGAGGACACGTACGTATAATCAACGTTTTATCAATGTCTTGTGCCTGCTGGGTAATTTTAACGTTTGAAAATCTCAATTTAAGGACATTTAGAGGAGAACAAAACTTGAGAAGACACCAAAAGTATTCCGGCTCTCCTCCTGAAGACGTTCCCCTGCTGAAAGTCGGCGGGCAACAAAGCAATATCGGCGAACAAACAAGACAATTCTGCTAACAACATCACCGCCGCCCAAACGCGTCAAAACCTGGAATTTGAGTTGCAATCAGGTTCTTAGGGGACAAAAGCTATTTGATTTCCTATCGATCCAGGTGAGGCTAAATTGGACTTGAGGAAGTTGCTCACCAATTATTTTCTCGCAGTAATTGACACCCGGCTAGGAACGCTATTTGTTATTTTTTTGTAAAGTAAACAAAACGCGGTTGAAAAGTTGAAACGGAGGCTTTGAAGGAGCCAAAGTGTTAGGGAAGAAGTACCTGTGGTGGCCTGGATCAATAGTAACTTCATTACTCCTCCGCACTGGCAGGTAATCTTCTCGGCCGCTGCTGGGAGAGATCCATTCCGCCACAGCAGCTGTTTCCAGGTGACGTACCCAGCATGCACCTGCACGCTCCCACGCCACGGCTGCGAGATATCACACATCCCGCCGAGCCTGCCATTCCATTTGTCCATCAAAAGATATTCACTCGGACGACGAGCACCGGGACTCGTTTGCTGCTCCTGGGATGGCAGTTTGGTACCTTGTTGCCCCGGAGAAGAAGAGACGGGGGGAGGGCAGGACACCTGAGAAATGCAGAGAGGAAGAGGAGAAACACCTCGAAGAGGAGGAGGAACAGGAAGGACATCGAGACGAAGAAATAGAAATCACAAACAAATATAAGAGTTGTAGAAATGATTGGAAACTCAAGACAGCCATGACATGATGTTCTTTACAAGTGGATGTAAACACGACTGTATATATATATATATATATATATATATATATATATATATATATATATATATATATATATATATATATATATATATATATATATATTTTTTTTTTTTTTTTTTTTTTTTTTTTTTTTTTAATATATATATATATATATATATATATATAATCTAATACAGTGGTTCTCAACCTTTTTCCAGTGATGTACCCCCTGTGAAAATTGTTTTAATTCAAGTACCCCCTAATCAGAGCAAAGCATTTTTGGTTGAAAAAAAAGAGATAAAGAAGTAAAATACAGCACTATGTCATCAGTTTCTGATTTATTAAATTGTATAACTGTGCAAAATATTGCTCATTTGTTGTGGTCTATCTTGAACTATTTGGAAAAAAATATATAAAAAATACCGTATTTCCTTGATTAGCCGCAGGGGCGCTAATTAATTTAAAACCTCTTGTCACTCCTGCGCTTACCAGAAGCCTGCGGGATGGCCAAGCATGCGCTAATTATTTTAAAACCTCTTCTCACTCCAGCGCTTACCTTATCATGAAAAGCACATTTAATTAAAAAAAACTTTATTATTGTCTTACCTTTAGGTATAAATGAGTCCATGCCAGCTCCATTTGAAGAAAAGCATCGATATAGAAGTCTTCCTTATCTTTCTTCAGTTTTAAAAGTCTCTCTGTCTCGATGGAGATCTTCCTTTTAAGTATTACCTCCTGCTTCGATTGAATGTCCAGTTTAGAAAACTGTTTTATTTTAGATATGTAATCCTCCATGGTAAAAGTCCAAGCAAACAATGGCTGCGCACTCTTGCTGCCGGTTGTCTTCTTCTGCGGTACCAGCAGTCGCAAGAAGGATCACTAGCGCCCTCTACCACCAGGAGGCGGGAGTCATTTAATGACTCATATTTGACCAGGCGGAAGTGCCAAGCATGCGCTAATTATTTTGCGAAACGAGTTTGACCCGGCTGTAATTCGAGGCATGCGAATACCATATTCCCGGCGCCAATTCAAGGAAATACGGTAACTAAAAACTTGTTGAAAAATAAACAAGTGATTCAATTATAAATACAGATTTCTACACATAGAAGTAATCATCAACTTAAAGTGCCCTCTTTGGGGATTGTAATAGAGATCCATCTGAATTCATGAACTTCATTCTAAACATTTCTTCACAAAAAAAGAAATCTTTAACATCAATATTTATGGAACATGTCCACAAAAAATCTAGCTGTCAACACTGAATATTGCATTGTTGCATTTCTTTTCACAGTTCTTTTTGACAGACATTTAAAAAAAATCTCACGTACCCCTTGGCATACCTTCAAGTACCGCCAGGGGTACGCGTACCCCCATTTGAGAACCACTGATCTAATATATACATATACATACATATACATACATATATATATATATATATATATATATATATATATATATATATATATATATATATATATATATATATATATATATATATATATATATATATATATATATATATATATATATATATATATATTACATCTCTAATATATATATATATATATATATATATATATATATATATATATATTACATCTCTAATATATATATATATATATATATATATATATATATATATATATATATATATATATATATATATATATATATATATATATGTATGTATATATATATATATATATATATATATATATATATATATATATATATATATATATATATATATATATATATATATACATACATACATATATACATATATATGTATATATATATATATATATATATATATATACATACATACATATATACATATATATGTATATATACATATATATATATATGGGCCCGAAAGGAGAAAATCAGTCAGTTAAATGGATGTCAATCACGTGACTCACACACACCCACACCCACACACACACCCACACACACACACACACACACACACACACACACACACACACACACACACACACACACACACACACACACGCACACACACGTGTGCATAATTGTGACCAGCAGATGGCAGTAGAAGATTAAAAACATGCATACTTCACATTAGATTCACATAATTGTTCTTGTCATGGATTTATATATATATATATATATATATATATATATATATATATATATATATATATATATATATATATATATATATATATATATATATATATATATATATATATATATATATATATATATATATATATATATATAATTTATCTAATCTAAAAATTCATGCTAAAACTTATTATCTTGTTCAGGTCACAGCAGCAGGACTCCTCATTCATCCCAGAACATAAACAACACATTGAATAGGACCTGGTCACATGATCACATGATCACATGGTCACATGATCACATGGTCACATGGTCACATGACAGCTGCACTAACATTACCAGCGTTTTTAATATCTGTACACTTTTTAAATAGGGCCGTCCGTCCATTAAAATAGTTAATCGTGATTAATCGCAGAAAGACACATTTGTTTTTGTCTTTAATGAGTGCACTTCGAACAATTTCATGTTTTTAATGCTAACAACATTTGACTTGACAATTTCTTTCCCTTATGCAAAGGTGTATTCCATGCACCGAGCAGCCAATCCTGCTGCTGACATTAGAACAGTTAGCATAGGTGGCATCATGTAGCTTAATACATGGCTTTCAGACGTCCAAAATCAGCTAAAATGTTAGCATAAAATGTTAGCAGGCTAACGTGATAACCGTTAAAAACTTGCGAGCGAGCGCCTATTGACAAATTCCACGGAATTCCACGATTCAAATATTTATGCAGAAAATTAGCCAAAATACTAGTATAAAATTTTAGCATGCTAACATTAGCGTGCTAACTTGGGGACGGTACAGTCAGCATTCTTGCGAGGTAGCGCCTAGTAACAAAATCCATGATTTTCACCTTTAACTGTACAAAATGAGCTAAAATGCTAGCACAAAATGTTAGCATGATAACATGACAACAGTTAGCCTTCTTGCAAGGTAGCGCCTAGTAACAAAATCCATGATTTTTACATTCAACTCTACAAAATGAGCTAAAATGCCGGCACAAAATGTTAGCATGATAAATGACAACAGTAAGCAATCTTGCAAGGTAGCGCCTAGTAACGGAATCCATGATTTTTACTTTTAACTGTACAAAATTTGCTAAAATGCTAGCACAAATGTTAGCATGATAACATGGGAACAGTTAGCATTCTTGCAAGGTAGCGCCTAGTAACGAAATCCATGATTTTTACATTTAACTGTAAAAAATGAGCTAAAATGCCATAAAAAAAGGTTAGCATGATAACATGGGAACAGTTAGCATTCTTGCAAGGTAGCGCCTAGTAACAAAATCCATGATTTTTACATTTAACTCTACAAAATGAGCTAAAATGCCGGCACAAAATTTTAGCATGATAACATGACAACAGTAAGCAGTCTTGTAAGGTGGCGCCTAGTAACAAAATCCATAATTTTTAGGTTCAACTGTACAAAATTTGCTAAAATGCTAGCGCTAAATGTTTGCATGATAACATGGGACCAGTTAGCATTCTTGCAAGGTAGCGCCTAGTAACAAAATCCATGATTTTTAGGTTCAACATTACAAAATTTGCTCAAATGCTAGCACTAATGTTAGCATTATAACATGGGACCAGTTAGCATTCTTGCAAGGTAGCGCCTAGTAACGAAATCCATGATTTTTACATTTAACTGTACAAAATGAGCTAAAATGCCAGCACAAAATGTTAGCATGAAACGTCCTCCAATGCACACACCGTTTCTTCTATTTTACTAACTTACTAACATGCTAGGCTATAGGCTACTAGCAGCTACGCAACAGCTAAGCCCACAGTAGCCCACAAGCTAGACGTACATAAAACAGCGCGTTTGTCAGTATAAACGAGTATCAAATTATTATAGTTGCATATTACTCACACTTACAAAGTCTCCAGGGTTTATTAGAATGTACCCAGTAACAAACGTGTCCGCATAAATAATAATAATAATAGATTGTATTTGTAAAAAGCACTTTACATTGAGCAAACATCCTCCAGTGTATTAAAAAAAAATTAAAAGATAATAAAAATAAATACAAATAAAAACTAGAACAGCCAAATAGCTAGTACTAGTATGCATTTATCTAATAAAAAAAAAAGGCTTTTTAAAAAAGAAGGGTTTTTAAGCCTTTTTTAAAAGCATCCACAGTCTGTGGTGCCCTCAGGTGGTCAGGGAGAGCGTTCCACAGACTGGGAGCTGATTACCATTGGTTTGCCTAATTTCATTAGACGGAACCTTTTCTAAAAGCACTTCTAACGTACATGTTTTTTTGTTTCCACGGTGAAGTACTTAGCGTGGTGGGTATCCATCTCTGTTATCAGTATCGCAGCTATCTTAGCGGCCCCTTTGATTAAAGAGGAGCGAGTCGATAAGACATCTGTTCCAGATTACAAACCTCATCTGCACAGACTCAAATGACGCAAATAAGTAACAAAGCTCACGGCCAGATTGAAACTGTTTTTTTTTAAATAGCGACTAGACACGAGTTTTTGTCACAGTATTGTATTTAATATTTGTACAAAGTACACAAAATGTACTTTGATCTGGACTGACGACCAAGAGTTCAGTGTGTTTACATTCCATAAATGATGGAGAAAGTTGTCAGAATGTTTATGGTCGTAATTATGTTTTAGCATCTGGTGGACGAGGATGAACAAATGTAAGTCGAGAGGATTAATAATAATAATAATTGTAATAAGTAGAATAAATATGTGACCTATGCTCTGCAAAGAATAATAATATCCTGATTTTTGATGAGAAAAAAAAAGCATATTGGATTTGTGTGATTGAAAAGTAAGAGCAATAAGTTCCTGTCCGCCCATATTTGGTTATAACGCTCATCATTTACAGTTCATTTGAATGTTTTTGTAAAGGCGGATTAAAATGGCGGAAGCAAAGTGGATTTTATTGATCTTCATCAGGGTACTGGTACTGAAATCAAACTTGTGAAAAAGAAGCGTGTGTGTGTGTGTGTGTGTGTGTGTGTGTGTGTGTGTGTGTGTGTGTGTGTGTGTGTGTGTGTGTGTGTGTGTGTGTGTGTGTGTGTGTGTGTGTGTGTGTGTGTGTGTGTGTGTGTGTGTGTGTGTGTGTGTGTGTGTGTGTGTGTGTGTGTGTGTGTGTGTGTGTGTGTGTGTGTGTGTGTGTGTGTGTGTGTGTGTGTGTGTGTGTGTGTGTGTGTGTGTGTGTGTGTGTGTGTGTGTGTGTGTGTGTGTGTGTGTGAGCAGTATGTTTCCAATCCCAGCAAACATCTGGCCCAGCATTTAGAACACATGAGGATTAGTGGTAGAATTATTTAAAGAGTGGATCCAGAAGCAG
>NC_084732.1:98835017-98840017 GCF_033978785.1 Entelurus aequoreus | reverse complement strand
TCGTGCAATTTCCTTTTTTAAGTTGTTCTTGATTTATTATGTCAATCGACACGGGTGTTGTTGGCTTTGCTTTTTTCTTGAAGTACACTTTTTGTCAACGACTTGACTAAAACACCAGAAAAGACCAACCTTCAATCAAAGCGCTTATATCAAAGATTTTAGCTTCAAGCCGATACTTGTTTTTGTTGTTTTTTTGCTGATATCAGACCGATGTATCAACATCGGATCAGGACATGCGATATCGGCCTCTGACGCTAAACCCTATTGTGCAGATAGTTAACTAATATTTGTGTTATTGTCTGCTGTTCCAGAGTTTTTTCCTCCTCCTGCTGTGCGCCGGCCCTCATCCCTGCTTCAGCCAAGCAAGAGAAGTGATCTACAGGATAAAAGAGGGATTACCCAAAGGGACCTTCATAGGATCCATTGGAGTGGACTTAAAATTGGATTTTACAGTTGACCCCCCCTATTTATTCAGTCTGGCTCAAAAGAGGGTCAGTGAGCAGTATGTGACGCTCAACAATAGCACCGGGGACTTTTTCACATCGGCGGCGGAGATCGACCGGGAGACCCTTTGTCCCGACAACCCCGACGGACGAGGGTGTTTCCTCTCCCTGGACGTCTTTGTGCTCCCCCAGCAGTATTTTCAGCTGGTCAAAGTCAAAGTCTTCATCGAGGACGTGAACGACAACAGACCAAAGTTCCCCGTAGATGAGGTCTCTATATCCATCCCGGAAAACGCAGCCGTCAATTCTCGCTACGCGGTGGAACACTCGGCGGTCGACCCCGACCTGGGTCTCCATGGGGTGCAGACCTACTGGCTGGTGAACGACTTTGGCGTGTTCGCGCTGGACGTCGAGGAGAACGACGGCGGGGAGAGGACGCCCTTCCTCATTGTGACGGAGTACTTAGACCGGGAGACGCAAGCGGAATACGTCACGGACATCATCGCAGAGGACGGAGGTACCCCTCCTCTTCTCGGTGCGGCCACTTTAAGGATCCTCATCCTGGATGTCAACGATAACTGTCCTCAATTCAGAGAATCTCACCTCAACGTAACTCTGCATGGGAACACCACCAAAGGCGCATATTTGGCACGTCTGCATGCTTTTGACCCTGACCTCGGCGCTAATGCTCAGATCAGCTATGCTTATAGTGAACGTGTGCCAAGAGAGACCAGGAGCTTGTTCCATTTGAACAGAACTACGGGAGTCATCAGACTCACGGGGAAACTAGACCCGGGAGCAGCCATGTTTTATAAACTCACTGTTCTGGCCAACGGAGTCGCTTGTATTCCTGCCGTGGCCACAGTCACCGTTCACGTCATCAAGGTTCTCCTGGGGCCCCCAGCTGTCATTCCTCGATACATCGCCCCGGAAAAGGACGGGGTGGTGAGCATAAAGGAATCTGAGCCGGCGTTTTCTCCGATTGCTTTCTTCACGGTCAAAAACATCGACGTCAGCCAAAGGGTGGAGTGTCACTTGGAGGGCGCGGGTCCTTTTCGGATTGGCCCCTACCAGCTCCTCAGGAACGAATACCTCCTAGAAACCACAGAGCCACTGGATTACGAGGTCACGCAGGAGTATAAACTCATTGTCGTGGCTGAAAACGGCCAAGGACTCGTCATTAAGACTTTCCTGGAGGTGCAAATCCTGGATGAGAATGACAACGCCCCGGTCTTTGAGCAGTCTTTGGTGGAATTGTTTCTGGACGAGAACAATCCCCCCAACACGTATCTCACCCAGCTCCACGCCACGGACCGGGACAGTGGGAGCCAAGGTGAAGTCGTCTATCTCCTCGGGGGCGACGCCCCCGGGGTGTTTGTTCTAGACTCGGTGACAGGCATTCTGACGGTGACCACGTCGCTGGACAGGGAGGAGAAGGAAACATACCGCTTCGTGGTGAGGGCGGTGGACCAGGGGACCCCGAGGATGGAGTCCATCGCTACCGTTGCGGTGTCCGTGCAAGATCGCAATGACAACAGCCCGCGTTTCATCAACAAGGATTTCACCTTCTTTGTGCCGGAGAACTTTCCGGGTTACGGCGAGATCGGGGTGCTGTCGGTGATGGATGCCGACGCGGGGAAAAATGCCTGGGTGGCTCTTTCTATCCTCAACGGCAGCGACATCTTCATGATAGACACCGGCCGAGGAACGCTGAGGGCTAAGACCTCGCTGGACCGAGAGCAACAGGGGACGTACCAGCTCTGGATCGAGGCGGTCGACGGCGGGGAACCGGCGCTCTCCTCCGTCACCATGGTGACCGTCCTACTCTTGGACGTCAACGACAACCCGCCGATCGTCCTCTTCCCGCAGTCCAATCAGTCCTACATGCTGGTGCTACCCAGCACCCTGCCGGGGACGTCCATCACGGAGGTGTACGCCGTGGATAACGACACGGGCATGAACGCCGTGATTGCGTACAGTATCATTAAAAGAAAGGGAGGGCAGCCGGGATCTTTCGCCATCAACCCAGAGACGGGGAATATCACTCTAGAGCGGGAACTCAGCAACCGCGGTCTCTACAGCCTTCTGGTCAAGGTCAGTGATCACGGTCAGCCGGAACCGCTTTACTCCACAGTCATGGTCAACTTCTTTGTCAACGAAACGGTGAGCAATGAGAGCTACATCAGGACTCTGCTGCCCACCGAGGCGGACGTAGAAACAGAGGAGAGACCCTGGCCCGTGGGTCAGTTGAAGGAAGGACCGGAGCGGTATGACATGTTCCCGTGTAAACCTGCCCTCATCGCGCTCTCGGTGACGTGTCTGGGCCTGCTCTTCTCCCTCGTCACACTGACAGCTTGCGTCTGCTTAAAGAGAGTTCGGAGGCAAAAGACAAACTCGGAAGTGGAGGTACCTTTGAGAAGGAAGAAAGACTCCACGCTGGTCAAGAGTAAGAAGCTCAGACAAGTTTCGAACATTTGAAGTCTGGTCAATTGTTTACAAAGATGTTTACAGCACACACTGTGAGAAGTCAATTTGGTTCATTGGTATTTCTTGGGACACGTTCCTTACTCCGTACAATCACGGGCCACTTCGTTAATCCCGTGAGGCCAGGGACGTAATTTGCGAGGGCATGTACCTTGCACTTTCTCAAAGGGTACTTTTCACCGCCCAAAATGTCCAATTCGTCCAAAATAACCCAAGCTGTCCAACCTACTCAGTGGCTTAGTGGTTAGAGTGCCCGCCCTGAGATCGGTAGGTTGTGAGTTCAAACCCCGGCCGAGTCATACCAAAGACTATAAAAATGGGACCTACTGATTCCAACCCTCAGCATCAAGGGTTGGAATTGGGGGTTAAATCACCAAAAATGATTCCCGGGCGCGGCCACCGCTGCTGCCCACTGTCCGCCCTGAGATCGGTAGGTCGTGAGTTCAAACCCCGGCCGAGTCATACCAAAGACTATAAAAATGGGACCTACTGATTCCAACCCTCAGCATCAAGGGTTGGAATTGGGGGTTAAATCACCAAAAATGATTCCCAGGCACGGCCACCGCTGCTGCCCACTGTCCGCCCTGAGATCGGTAGGTCGTGAGTTCAAACCCCGGCCGAGTCATACCAAAGACTTTAAAAATGGGACCTACTGATTCCAACCCTCAGCATCAAGGGTTGGAATTGGGGGTTAAATCACCAAAAATGATTCCCAGGCGCGGCCACCGCTGCTGCCCACTGTCCGCCCTGAGATCGGTAGGTCGTGAGTTCAAACCCCGGCCGAGTCATACCAAAGACTATAAAAATGGGAGCCATTACCTCCCTGCTTGGCACTCAGCATCAAGGGTTGGAATTGGGGGTTAAATCACCAAAAATGATTCCCAGGCGCGGCCACCGCTGCTGCCCACTGTCCGCCCTGAGATTCCGTAGGTCGTGAGTTCAAACCCCGGCCGAGTCATACCAAAGACTATAAAAATGGGAGCCATTACCTCCCTGCTTGGCACTCAGCATCAAGGGTTGGAATTGGGGGTTAAATCACCAAAAATGATTCCCGGGCTCGGCACTGCTTCTGCCCACTGTCCGCCCTGAGATTGGTAGGTCGTGAGTTCAAACCCCGGCTGAGTCATACCAAAGACTATAAAAATGGGACCCATTACTTCCCTGCTTGGCACTCAGCATCAAGGGTTGAAATTGGGGGTTAAATCACCAAAAATGATTCCCGGGCTCGGCCACCGCTGCTGCTCACTGCTCCCCTCACCTCCTAGGGGGTAAACAAGGGTGATGGGTCAAATGCAAATGACAAATTTCACCACACCTAGTGTGTGTGTGACTATCATTGGTACTTTAACTTTAACTTTAACTTTAACTTTAAATAATGCCACACTATTGAATGGAGACAAGTCAAACACTAGCGCCAGGTGGAAAACGGGCACTCAGGCTGAAGCTCGACCCTGTAGACCGACGGGCTCTGCGGCGCCGCCTTCTTGGTGATTGACAGCACGTAGCGGTCGACCAATCAGAGGTCGGATAAAAGATGGCCGGGTCTGGTGTTCCGGGACTAAGAACGCAATTTGCAGCTGAAGGGTTCGGGCTTTAATATCAGTCTTTTGTTCTATTTTAAACCGTGCGACGTACACAAAAAACGAAATCCTTGTGCAATCTTTGAAAAACCAAAGTAAAGTTTAGTCTGTTAATTTTGTACAAAAAAATTCATTATTGAATTTGTTTACTGTGTATTCAAATCCAAAACAATTCTTGTTCCAAACAAATATTTTTTTATAACTTAATATATTATTATGTATTTATTATCGTAGCATCAAAAGGACAGCAGCTTACGTAATGTAGCGGCTAGTGAGTATGTAGTTATATTGGAAAATATAATTATTGCTTGCGGCACATAAATGATGTGTTTTTTTGTATCATGAAAATTGAAGGACATACAAAACCCAAAAGCAGTGAAGTTGTCACGTTGTGTAAATGGTAAATAAAAACCGAATACAATGATTTGCAAATCCTTTTCAACTTATAATCAATTGAATAGACTGCAAAGACAAGATATTTAACGTTCCAACT
>NC_084732.1:98825017-98830017 GCF_033978785.1 Entelurus aequoreus | reverse complement strand
TTCAATGATGTGGCAGGTCACTTTAATGACATTGCGGGCCACTTTAATGATGTGGCAGGCCACTTAAATGACGTGGCGGGCTGTTTTAATGATGTGGCGGGCCACATTAATGACATGGTGGGCCACTTTAACGATGTGGCCGGCCACTTTAATGACATGGCGGGCCATTTTAATGATGTGGCAGGCCACTTTAATTACATAACGGGCCACTTTAATTACATGGCGGGCCACCTTAATGACATGGCGGGCCACTTTAATGACGTCGCGGGCCACTTCAATGATGTGGCAGGCCACATTAATGACATGGCAGGCCACATTAATGAAGTTGCGGGCCAATTTAATGAGGTGGCAGGCCATTTTGATAATGTGGCAGGTCACTTTATTGAAGTTGCGGGCCACTTTAATGACATGGCGAGCCACTTTAATAATGTGGCGGGCCAGTTTTATAATGTGGCAGGTCACTTTATTGAAGTTGCGGGCCACTTTAATGACATGGCGGGCCACCTTAATGACATGGCGGGCCAATTTAATGACGTCGCGGGCTACTTCAATGATGTGGCAGGCCAATTTAATGACGTGGCGGGCTGTTTTAATGATGTGGCGGGCCACATTAATGACATGGCGGGCCACTTTAACGACATGGCCGGCCACTTTAATGACATGGCGGGCCATTTTAATGATGTGGCGGGCCACTTTAATTACATAACGGGCCACTTTAATTACATGGCGGGCCACATTAATGAAGTTGCGGGCCAAATTAATGACATGGCGGGCTGCATAATGAAGTTGCGGGCCAAATTAATGACATGGCGGGCCGCATAAATGATTTGGCAAGTCACTTTAATGATATGGCGGGCCACTTTAAAGACGTGGCGGGCCACTTTAATGATGTGGCGGGGCACCTAAAAAATGATGTGGCGGGCCACATTAATGACGTGGCGGGCCATTTTAATAATGTGGCAGGTGACTTTAATGACATGGTGGGCCAATTTAAGGATGTGGCGGGCAACTTTAATGATGTGGCGGGCCACTTTAATTACATGGCGGGCCACATTAATGAAGTTGCGGGCCAAATTAATGACATGGCGGGCCGCATAAATGATTTGGCAAGTCACTTTAATGACGTGGCGGGCCACTTTAATGACGTGGTGGGCCAATTTAATGATGTGGCGGGGCACCTAAAAATGATGTGGCGGGCCACCTTAATGATGTGGCGGGCCATGTTAATAATGTGGCAGGTCACTTTAATGACATGGTGGGCCACTTTAATGATGTGGCGGGCAACTTTAATGATGTGGCGGGCCACTTTAATTACATAACGGGCCACTTTAATTACATGGCGGGCCACATTAACGAAGTTGCGGGCCAAATTAATGAAATTGCGGGCCGAATAAATGATTTGGCAAGTCACTTTAATGACATGGCGGGCCACTTTAAAGACGTGGCGGGCCAATTTAATGACGTGGCGGGCCACTTTAATGATGTGGCGGGGCACCTAAAAAATTATGTGGCGGGCCACCTTAATGATGTGGCGGGCCATATTAATAATGTGGCAGGTCACTTTAATGACATGGTGGGCCACTTTAATGACGTGGCGGGCAACTTTAATGATGTAGCGGGCCACATTAATTACATGGCGGGCCAATTTAATTACATGGCGGGCCACCTTAATGAAGTTGAGGGCCAAATTAATGACATGGCGGGCTGCATAAATGATATGGCAAGTCACTTTAATGACATGGCGGGCCACTATAATGATGTGGTGGACAACTTTAATGACGTGGCGGGCCACTTTAACCACCTAAAAAAATGATGTGGCAGGCCACCTTAATGATGTGGCGGGCCATGTTAATAATGTGGCAGGTCACTTTAATGACATGGTGGGCCAATTTAATGACGTGGCGGGCAACTTTAATGATGTGGCGGGCAACTTTAATGATGTGGCGGGTCACTTTAATGACATGGCAAGCCACATTAATGACATGACGGGCCACCTTAATGATGTGGCGGGCCAATTTATTGAAGTGGTGGTCCATTTTAATGACATGGTGGGCCAATTTAATGACGTGGCGGGCAACTTTAATGATGTGGCGGGCAACTTTAATGATGTGGCGGGTCACTTTAATGACATGGCAAGCCACATTAATGACATGACGGGCCACCTTAATGATGTGGCGGGCCAATTTATTGAAGTGGTGGTCCATTTTAATGACATGGCGGGCAACTTTAATGACATGGCGGGTCACTTTAATGACACGGCAGGCCACTATAATGAGGTGGCGGGCCAATTTAAAACTTGGCGGGCCAAATTTTTTTTTTTTTTTTTTTTTGTATTTATTTTTTTAATAATGTCCTGCCCAGCTTCTCGGGCAAATCATATAGCAGATGTAGATGCCCATATCGGCTGTTCAGATTTACTTTACAAAAGAGAAGTGTAGGATACTTCTCTTGTTGCCTTATTTGTATTTTGACTTTATTAAATGTATTTATATTATCATTTGGTGCAGCCGGGCCGGAGCAGGAGGGGATAGAAAGAGAGAAAAAGGAAGACAGAGGGGGGAATTGTGGGGACAAGAGGGGGATTAGACAGAGAGACAAAAACAACAACAGCAAACACAACAACAACAACAACAGAGCAACATCAGCAAATACGACATGTACAAATATGATGGTAAAAGTAATAGCAAATAAGCAGTTAGCGAAAATAAAAATAAAAATACAGAAATGACAATGAGCATTATTACACTAAAAATGGAGCAATATGAATACCAATAGAAATAGTGCTATTGATAATAAACAATACCAATACTTTACCTTTATTATCAACAATACAATTGTTCAAATGCAACAATACATATACGTAATGATAACTTGAGATACGAAAGAATGCAGAAAAATGGAGGGGAAGAAAGAGAAGCAACCTACATTAACCTTGTAGATTGTTATAGTAACAATAGGTTAAGCTTTGTCAGTGTGCCATGTGTTATACCCAGTTTACCCTAGGGCAACAACGTTAATATATGTTTGATGAAACGTGATTATGTGCATGAGTGTATGTGTGCATATGTACTTGTATATGTACAGTATGTGTATGTGTGCTTGTACAGTGAATGTATATGTACAGTATGTGTATATGTGTGTTTGAACAGTGAATGTATATGTACAGTATGTGTATATGTGTGTACAGCGAATGTATATGTACAGTATGTGTATGTGTGTTTGTACAGTGAATGTATATGTGTAGTATGTGTATGTGTGTGTTTGTACAGTGAATGTATATGTACAGTATGTGTATACAGTATGTTTGTATAATGAATGTGCGTGTGGATGTACGAACTTTGAGTGTGTAAATATGTACTGTATGTATTTGTATATGTATGTGGGAGCGTAGGTACCTATGTATGTGTGTATGTATGTGTGTATGTATGTGTGTGAGTATATGTGAATTTGCATGTACAATACATTTGACTCCCAGTGTGTGCGGGAGCCAGAGTACGGCCCCAGCCTCCCCGAGAACCCATCCCACAAACAGTAGGTGTGGTGCCCAGGGAACCAGGGGCCACCGCCCCCACGCAGCCAAGCCGGACAGCGACAGGAACCCCAGAGCCTGGCCCACAAGGGCCAGCAGCAGGCCGCAGACAGACACACCCGGCAGAGGACAAGGCACGAGAAAAGCAGGGGGCAGCCAGACCCCAAGCCAGCGAGAGACCACACCCCACACGGACAGAAAGGCGGGACGCCCCGCCCGAGGGGCCCGGAGACCCCCCGCAACCGGACGGGAAGACTGCCCCCGCCCCACCGGCAACCGGGCCCCCACGAGCCCCCTCCCCCCCACCCCCGGAGAGCGCGGCGAGGCCAGCCCACGGCCACCCCACCCAAGCCGGCCGCCACAGGACCACCCAGCACGGGGCCACGGGAACCACCCACCCCACCCGCAGGGACCCCAACGATGGAGATGGAACAACCAGCAACCGCCCCGCCGAGTCCCCCCCCCCCGAGGTAGGGGAAATAAATAAATAAAATAAATGAATACATAATAATAATAATAATAATTATATTAATAAAATATATTAAAAAAATAAGAATAAATAAATAATTAAATCTATTTATAAAAAAAAAAAATAAATAAAAAAAAAAGAATTAAAAGAAGATCACAGGCGGGCCAATTTAATAATGTGTAAGTGTGACATGTGTGAGCAGTTGTGTTGTCATAAAGGCAAGTGTTGGTGACGTCCGTCCACATGACACACACACAAGGAGCGCCACACACACACACACACACACGAGGAGCGCCACACACACACACACACACACACACACAAACACACACAAAAGGAGCGTCACACACACACAAACAAGGAGCGTCACACACACGCACACACACAAGGAGCGTCTCACACACACACACACACACACACAAGGAGCATCACACACACACACACACACAAGGAGCATCACACACACGCACACACACAAGGAGCGTCTCACACACACACACACACACACACACAAGGAGCGTCTCACACTCACACACACACACACACACACACACACACACAAGGAGCGTCTCACACACACACACACACACACACACACACAAGGAGCATCTCACACTCACACACAGACACACACACACACACAAGGAGCATCTCACACTCACACACACACACACACACACACACAAGGAGCGTCTCACACACACACACACACACACACACACAAGGAGCGTCTCACACTCACACACACACACACACACACACACACACAAGGAGCGTCTCACACACACACACACACACACACACAAGGAGCGTCTCACACTCACACACACACACACACACACACACACACAAGGAGCGTCTCACACACACACACACACACAGACACACACACACACACACAAGGAGCGTCTCACACTCACACACACACGCGCACACACACACACACACACACAGACACACAGACACACACAAAGACACACACACACATGCACACACACACAC
>NC_084732.1:98810017-98817517 GCF_033978785.1 Entelurus aequoreus | reverse complement strand
GAAGCAACAGGAAGGTGTTCGGTTTCTTTCATGTATTGTAATCAACAGAAAGAAATTGTCTTGCCCCGAGAACTACAAAGCAGAGAGGAAGCAGGACCAGACTCCCCTCCAGGCGACCTTTTCTTTGTATCGTTTTACAACCATTTCTTTGAACTGTTTTTAAATCAAAGGTGACGGCTGTTTACGACCCCCGTACCTTAGAAACAGCTGTTGCCATGTAATCAGGGAAAGTCCAAATAAATCAATCTTTCGTCAGAGCGTGTTGGAACACTGTAGAAGGGCACAGGTGTACGCGCTCTCCTCAATTGAGCCACATTTAATTCTGTCTCTGTTTAATTCCTTGCCTCTTGTCTTGTTTAATAGATGTCGTCAGTGTTTGAACCTGACAGCAATCCCATTTAAAGCACCAGTTCCATTAGCAGCAAAACAGGCCCAGAGCATAATACTACCACCACCATGCTTGACGGTGGGCGTGGTGTTCCTGGCATTAAAGGTCTCACCTTTTCTCCTCCTTCTGGCAAGCTTCTGGTGGAATTTTTGACCACTCCTCTTGACAAAATTGGTGCAGTTCAGCTAAATGTGTTGGTTTTCGGAAATCACTGTAATCAACAGAAAGATATTGTCTTGACTTGAGAACTACAAAGCGGAGAGGAAGCAGGACCAGACTCCCCTCCAGGCGACCTTTTCTTTGTACTGTTTTACGACGTTTTCTTTGAACTGTTTTTAAATCAAAGGCGACGGCTGTTTATGACCCCCGTGCCTTAGAAACAGCTGTTGCCATGTAATCAGGGAAAGTCCAAATAAATCAATCTTTCGTCAGAGCGTGTTGGAACACTGTAGAAGGGCACAGGTGTACGCGCTCTCCTCAACTGAGCCAAATTTAATTCTGTCTCTGTTTAATTCCTTGCCTCTTGTCTTGTTTAATAGATGTCGTCAGTGTTTGAACCTGACAGCAATCCCATTTAAAGCACAAGTTCCATTAGCAGCAAAACAGGCCCAGAGCATAATACTACCACCACCATGCTTGACGGTGGGCATGGTGTTCCTGGCATTAAAGGCCTCACCTTTTCTCCTCCTTCTGGCAAGCTTCTGGTGGAATTTTTGACCACTCCTCTTGACAAAATTGGGGCAGTTCAGCTAAATGTGTTGGTTTTCGGAAACTACTGTAATCAACAGAAATATATTGTCTTGACCCGAGAACTACAAAGCGGAGAGGAAGCAGGACCAGACTCCCCTCCAGGCGACATTT
The DNA here is from genome assembly GCF_033978785.1 of Entelurus aequoreus. NCBI lineage: Eukaryota > Metazoa > Chordata > Actinopteri > Syngnathiformes > Syngnathidae > Entelurus > Entelurus aequoreus. Next base: position 98,816,268 of record NC_084732.1, on the reverse strand, counting down.
TCTTTGTACTGTTTTACGACCATTTCTTTGAACTGTTTCTAAATCAAATGCGACGGCTGTTTACGACCCCCGTGCCTTAGAAACAACTGTTGCCATGTAATCAGGGAAAGTCCAAATAAATCAATCTTTCGTCAGAGCGTGTTGGAACACTGTAGAAGGGCACAGGTGGACGCGCTCTCCGCAATCGAGCCAAATTTAATTATGTCTCTGTTTAATTCCTTGCCTCTTGTCTTGTTTAAAAGATGTCGTCAGTGTTTGAACCTGACAGCAATCCCATTTAAAGCACCAGTTCCATTAGCAGCAAAACAGGCCCAGAGCATAATACTACCACCACCATGCTTGACAGTGGGAATGGTGTTCCTGGCATTAAAGGCCTCACCTTTTCTCCTCCTTCTGGCAAGCTTCTGGTGGAATTTTTGACCACTCCTCTTGACAAAATTGGTGCAGTTCAGCTAAATGTGTTGGTTTTCGGAAATTACAGTAATCAACAGAAAGATATTGTCTTGACCCGAGAACTACAAAGCGAAGAGGAAGCAGGACCAGACTCCCCTCCAGGCGACCTTTTCTTTGTACTGTTTTACGACCTTTTTTTTTAACTGTTTTCAAATCAGAGGCGACGGCTGTTTACGACCCCCGTGCCTTAGAAACAGCTGTTGCCATGTAATCAGGGAAAGTCCAAATAAATCAATCTTTCGTCAGAGCGTGTTGGAACACTGTAGAAGGGCACAGGTGTACGCGCTCTCCTCAATTGAGCCAAATTTAATTCTGTCTCTGTTTAATTCCTTGCCTCTTATCTTGTTTAATAGATGTCGTCAGTGTTTGAACTTGACAATAATCCCATTTAAAGCACCAGTTCCATTAGCAGCAAAACAGGCCCAGAGCATAGTACTACCACCACCATGCTTGACGGTGGGCATGCTGTTCCTGGCATTAAAGGCCTCGCCTTTTCTCCTCCTTCTGGCAAGCTTCTGGTTGAATTTTTGACCACTCCTCTTGACAAAATTGGTGCAGTTCAGCTAAATGTGTTGGTTTTCGGAAATTACTGTAATCAACAGAAAGATATTGTCTTGACCCGATAACTACAGAGCGGAGAGGAAGCAGGACCAGACTCCCATCCAGGCGACCTTTTCTTTGTACTGTTTTACGACCTTTTCTTTGAACTGTTTTCAAATCAGAGGCGACGGCTGTTTACGACCCCCGTGCCTTAGAAACAGCTGTTGCCATGTAATCAGGGAAAGTCCAAATAAATCAATCTTTCGTCAGAGCGCGTTGGAACACTGTAGAAGGGCACAGGTGTACGCGCTCTCCTCAATCGAGCCAAATTTAATTCTGTCTCTGTTTAATTCCTTGCCTCTTGTCTTGTTTAATAGATGTCGTCAGTGTTTGAACTTGACAATAATCCCATTTAAAGCACCAGTTCCTTTAGCAGCAAAACAGGCCCAGAGCATAATACTACCACCACCATGCTTGACGGTGGGGATGGTGTTCCTGGCATTAAAGGCCTCACCTTTTCTCCTCCTTCTGGCAAGCTTCTGGTTGAATTTTTGACCATTCCTCTTGACAAAATTGGTGCAGTTCAGCTAACGTGTTGGTTTTCGGAAATTACTGTAATCAACAGAAAGATGTCTTGACCCGAGAACTACAGAGAGGAGTGGAAGCAGGACCAGACTCCCCTCCAGGCGACCTTTTCTTTGTACTGTTTTACAACCATTTCTTTGAACTGTTTTCAAATCAGAGGCGACGGCTGTTTACGACCCCCGTGCCTTAGAAACAGCTGTTGCCATGTAATCAGGGAAAGTCCAAATAAATCAATCTTTCGTCAGAGCGCGTTGGAACACTGTAGAAGGGCACAGGTGTACGCGCTCTCCTCAATCGAGCCAAATGTAATTCTGTCTCTGTTTAATTCCTTGCCTCTTGTCTTGTTTAATAGATGTCGTCAGTGTTTGAACCTGACAGCAATCCCATTTAAAGCACCAGTTCCATTAGCAGCAAAACAGGCCTAGAGCACAATACTACCACCACCATGCTTGACGGTGGGCATGGTGTTCCTGGCATTAAAGGCCTCACCTTTTCTCCTCCTTCTGGCAAGCTTCTGGTTGAATTTTTGACCACTCCTCTTGACAAAATTGGTGCAGTTCAGCTAAATGTGTTGGTTTTCGGAAATTACTGTAATCAACAGAAATATATTGTCTTGACCCGAGAACTACAGAGCGGAGAGGAAGCAGGACCAGACTCCTCTCCAGGCGACCTTTTCTTTGTACTGTTTTACGACCTTTTCTTTTAACTGTTTTCAAATCAGAGGCGACGGCTGTTTACGACCCCCGTGCCTTAGAAACAGCTGTTGCCATGTAATCAGGGAAAGTCCAAATAAATCAATCTTTCGTCAGAGCGCGTTGGAACACTGTAGAAGGGCACAGGTGTACGCGCTCTCCTCAATCGAGCCAAATTTAATTCTGTCTCTGTTTAATTCCTTGCCTCTTGTCTTGTTTAATAGATGTCGTCAGTGTTTGAACTTGACAATAATCCCATTTAAAGCACCAAATCCATTAGCAGAAAAACAGGCCTAGAGCACAATACTACCACCACCATGCTTGACGGTGGGCATGCTGTTCCTGGCATTAAAGGCCTCACCTTTTCTCCTCCTTCTGGCAAGCTTCTGGTTGAATTTTTGACCACTCCTCTTGACAAAATTGGTGCAGTTCAGCTAAATGTGTTGGTTTTCGGAAATTACTGTAATCAACAGAAATATATTGTCTTGACCCGAGAACTACAGAGCGGAGAGGAAGCAGGACCAGACTCCTCTCCAGGCGACCTTTTCTTTGTACTGTTTTACGACCTTTTCTTTTAACTGTTTTCAAATCAGAGGCGACGGCTGTTTACGACCCCCGTGCCTTAGAAACAGCCGTTGCCATGTAATCAGGGAAAGTCCAAATAAATCAATCTTTCGTCAGAGCGCGTTGGAACACTGTAGAAGGGCACAGGTGTACGCGCTCTCCTCAATCGAGCCAAATTTAATTCTGTCTCTGTTTAATTCCTTGCCTCTTGTCTTGTTTAATAGATGTCGTCAGTGTTTGAACTTGACAATAATCCCATTTAAAGCACCAAATCCATTAGCAGAAAAACAGGCCTAGAGCACAATACTACCACCACCATGCTTGACGGTGGGCATGCTGTTCCTGGCATTAAAGGCCTCGCCTTTTCTCCTCCTTCTGGCAAGCTTCTGGTGGAATTTTTGACCACTCCTCTTGACAAAATTGGTGCAGTTCAGCTAAATGTGTTGGTTTTCGGAAATTACTGTAATCAACAGAAAGATATTGTCTTGACCCGAGAACTACAAAGCGGAGAGGAAGCAGGACCAGACTCCCCTCCAGGCGACCTTTTCTTTGTACTGTTTTACAACCATTTCTTTGAACTGTTTTTAAATCAAAGGCGACGGCTGTTTACGACCCCCGTGCCTTAGAAACAGCTGTTGCCATGTAATCAGGGAAAGTCCAAATAAATCAATCTTTCGTCAACACTGTAGAAGGGCACAGGTGTACGCGCTCTCCTCAATTGAGCCAAATTTAATTCTGTATCTGTTTAATTCCTTGCCTCTTGTCTTGTTTAATAGATGCCGTCAGTGTTTGAACCTGACAGCAATCCCATTTAAAGCACCAGTTCCATTAGCAGCAAAACAGGCCTAGAGCACAATACTACCACCACCATGCTTGACGGTGGGCATGGTGTTCCTGGCATTAAAGGCCTCACCTTTTCTCCTCCTTCTGGCAAGCTTCTGGTGGAATTTTTGACCACTCCTCTTGACAAAATTGGTGCAGTTCAGCTAAATGTGTTGGTTTTCGGAAATTACTGTAATCAACAGAAAGATATTGTCTTGACCCGAGAACTACAAAGCAGAGAGGAAGCAGGACCAGACTCCCCTCCAGGCGACCTTTTATTTGTACTGTTTTACAACCATTTCTTTGAACTGTTTCTAAATCAAAGGCGACGGCTGTTTACGACCCCCGTGCCTTAGAAACAGCTGTTGCCATGTAATCAGGAAAAGTCCAAATAAATCAATCTTTCGTCAGAGCGCGTTGGAACACTGTAGAAGGGCACAGGTGTGCGCGCTCTCCTCAATCGAGCCAAATTTAATTCTGTCTCTGTTTAATTCCTTGCCTCTTGTCTTGTTTAATAGATGTCGTCAGTGTTTGAACTTGACAATAATCCCATTTAAAGCACCAGTTCCATTAGCAGCAAAACAGGCCCAGAGCATAATACTACCACCACCATGCTTGACGGTGGGCATGCTGTTCCTGGCATTAAAGGCCTCACCTTTTCTCCTCCAAACATGGGTATTGTGGCCCAAAAAGATACATTTTTTGTTTCATCTGACATCACATGGACAAAGATAAGACCTTCTGGAGGAATGGGATTAAAACGTGAGGTGTAATGTCCATGCTTGGTAAATGTCAACAAGGAAAAAAAGAAGCAAATAAGCCTCCATGTCCTTTTTTTTTTTTTCTTCTTTCCTCTGTCTGAGGCCGCTGGCTGTAAATAATGTGTGGGTGTATGGTGTGACCGTGTTGTAGCGTCAGCTTTAATGTGCCACATGAGCACTGCTCGTTAATACCAGTCATCGGTGCAGAACAGGAAGCTGCCAAGAGGAACTAAGACCACACCACATTTGGGGAGGAAAAACTGGCCGGGCTCTTCAGGGATAATAGAAAAATATCATCATTTTCTCTCGTTGACGCCGACGCCGATCACTGATCTGCTACTTTTGGATAATAGAAAAGGATGCAGGGAGGTGTCAGGTGCACGGAGGCGTGCGAGGAGACATCATGGCCGTGATGAGCTGGGATGTTGGGATCATGCATTATGGAACATTTCATACGTGACGTTGCCCAACAAGAGGATGTGTTGGCTGAAGTTGGACAAAAATGTGTTTTTTCTCTTCGTTTTTTTTTTTGTTTAACTGTGTGTACATGTACACAACCCAAAAGCAGTGAAGTTGGCACGTAAATAAAAACAGAATATAATGATTTGCAAGTCCTTTTCAACTTATATTCAATTGAATAGACTGCAAAGACAAGATATTTCATGCTCACACTGAGAAACTTAATTTTTTTTGAGCATATAATCATGAACTTAGACTTTAATGGCAGCAACACATTGCAAAAAAGGCATTTTTACCACTGTGTTACATGGCCTTTCCTTTTAACAACACTCAGTAAAGGTTTGGGAACTGAGGAGACACATTTTTGAAGTGGAATTCTTTCCCATTCTTGCTTGACGTACAGCTTAAGTTGATCAAAAGTCTCCATTGTCATATTTTAGGCTTCATAATGCGCCACACATTTTCAATGGGAGACAGGTCTGCACTACAGGCAGGCCAGTCTAGTACCCGCACTCTTTTGTGGCTTGGCGTTGTCTTGCTGAAATAAGCAGGGGCGTCCATTATAACGTTGCTTGGATGGCGACATATGTTTCTCCAAAACCTGTATGTACCTTTCAGCATTAATGGTGCCTTCACAGATGTGTAAGTTACCCATGCTTTGGGCACTAATACACCCCCATACCATCACACATGCTGGCTTTTACACTTTGTGCCTATAACTTTCCTCTTTGGTCCGGAAGACACGACATCCAGTTTCCAAAAACAATTTGAAATGTGGACTCGTCAGACCACAGAACACTTTCCCACTTTGCATCGGCCCATCTTAGATGAGCTCGGGCCCAGCGAAGCCGGCGGCGTTTCTGGGTGTTGTTGATAAATGGCTTTGGCTTCGCATGGTAGAGTTTTAACTTGCACTTACAGATGTAGCGACCAACTGCAGTTACTGACAGTGGTTTTCTGAAGTGTTCTGAGCCCATGTGGTGATATCCTTTACACACTGATCTCGCTTTTTGATGCAGTGCAGCCTGAGGGATCCAAGGTTCATAATATCATCGCTTACAGTGATTTCTCCAGATTCTCTGAACCTTTTGATGATATTACAGACCGTAGATGGTGAAATCCCTAAATTCCTTGCAATAGCTGCTTGAGAAATGTTGTTCTTAAACAATTTGCTCAGGCATTTTTCGACAAAGTGGTGACCCTCGCCCCGTCCTTGTTTGTGAACGACTGAGCATTTCACGGAAGCTGCTTTTACACCCAATCATGGCACCCACCTGTTCCCAATCAGCCTGCTCACCTGTGGGATGTTCCAAATAAGTCTTTGATGAGCATTCCTCAGCTATCTCAGTCTTTTTTGCCACTTGTGCCAGCTTTT
>NC_084732.1:98797517-98805017 GCF_033978785.1 Entelurus aequoreus | reverse complement strand
ATATATATATATATATATATATATATATATATATGTACATATAAATACATATATATATACATACATACATTCATATATATATATACACATATATACATACATATATATATATACACATATATATACATATATATACACACATATATACATTAATATATATCTATATACATATATATATATATATATATATATATATATATATATATATATATATATATGTATGTATATATATATACATACATATATATATATATATATACACACATATACATACATACATATATATATGTATATATACACATATATAATTACATATACACATATATATATATACATACATATATCTATATACATACATACATATATGTATATATACACATATATAATTACATATACATATATATACATACATATATATATATATATATATATACATATACGTATATATATACATACATATATATATACACATATATACATACATATATACAGTATATACATATTTATATACATATATATATACGTATATATATATACATACATATATCTATATATATACATACATATATCTATAGCTACACATATCTATATATATATATATATATCTTTACATATATATACATATACGTGTATATATATATACACATATATATGCACATATATACATACATATATACAGTATATACATATTTATATACATATATATACATACATACATATATATATATATATATATATATATATATATATATATATATATATATATATATATATATATATATATATATATATATACATATACATACATACATATATCTATATATATAGATATATATATACATACATACATGTATCTATATATCTATATATATATATATATACACTACCGTTCAAAAGTTTGGGGTCACATTGAAATGTCCTTATTTTTGAAGGAAAAGCTCTGTACTTTTCAATGAAGATAACTTTAAACTAGTCTTAACTTTAAAGAAATACACTCTATACATTGCTAATGTGGTAAATGAATATTCTAGCTACAAATGTCTGGTTTTTAGTGCAATATCTACATAGGTGTATAGAGGCCCATTTCCAGCAACTATCACTCCAGTGTTCTAATGGTACAATGTGTTTGCTCATTGGCTCAGAAGGCTAATTGATGATTAGAAAACCCTTGTGCAATCATGTTCACACATCTGAAAACAGTCTAGCTCGTTACAGAAGCTACAAAACTGACCTTCCTTTGAGCAGATTGAGTTTCTGGAGCATCACATTTGTGGGGTCAATTAAACGCACAAAATGGCCAGAAAAAGAGAACTTTCATCTGAAACTCGACATTTATTCTTGTTCTTAGAAATGAAGGCTGCTCCAATTGACCTTAAATGGGAAGAAAGTTGAGAGAATATTTGTGCTGACACAAACCCGATGAAAGCGTAAGAAAAAGCCGGACTCAATAGTAATTGTTCATCGGACATGTGAGCACGAAGTAACAACAGCGGGCCCATAAAAGTGACCGAGAGGTGCTTGACTGCTGTGTACACTCATATCTCGCACGGGCCGCAGATCAATATCCCAGCGCCGACTCATCACTCTCCTTTAGTCCGCCGCGTCTAAGGGCCCGGTCCGACCATTACGTGGTCACGTGTTCCCAGCATCGCCGCCGGCGCTCGGCAACGTGCGTCTGCGGCGTGTTTGAGGTGTAGACCACGGTCCAGTGCCCGGGGGAAAACAGCAATTACTGGCGGACAAGCTGCACCTGGCTCATTAAGTGCTGGATCTCTGCTGCGGATCACATCATAACACTCGAGTTGGACGCTCGGACAAACTTTTGCTCGTATCACGGGATTATATTGCTGTTATGGGGTGGCAGAAAGGTCATGTTGACCTGAGTAAGATGGCCGCCCCACCTTGTCAAAATCTCCCCAAAACCTTGTGCAGTTACGTTTTTTAAGGTATTAACGTTTTAGGGTTTTTAAGGTATAAACATGTTATTAAGGCTCCAAATATTACACTTTATGACATTTTTCAGAGTAAACTACTTTTTGCATACATTTTTTTTTTCTTTTTTGATAAAAAGGGCAAAAAACATAAAATATTTTAATTTCATTTAAAACCTGCAGTTGATTTATAGATTTAGACGAATAATAATTAAAAAACAACATATATATATATGAGTAATTTTTAAAACATTTTTATAACTGTGAGGGTACAAAATATGAAATAAACTTGTTGTTAATGAATACTTAGGCCTACTGCGCTACTGTATTTGAATGTTGGTCATTATGGTGGCACTTGGAGAGCCAAGTGTTTTCTGAGGTGGTACTTGTTTGAAAAATAACCACCAATCTAGAGATGTAAGTGTTGAAATTAAAAATATATATATATATATAAAAAAAAAAAAACATTTTACTTGTTTTTAACACATTTATAAGAATGTTAAAGGGATTTTTTTTCTAAAGTGTCATTGGTCAAAAAACATGAATGAATTCAAATCAGTGGTGTTATGAATTATACACATATTTAAGGCTCCAAATATCACACTTTGCCATTTTTCGGGGTAAAATATTGCATATTTTGTCTTTTTGCATAAAAAAAAGGGTTTTCTTTGACAAAAAGGGCATAAAACATAAAATATTTTTATTTCATTTAAAACCTGCAGTTGATTTATAGATTTAGGCGTTGAATAATAATTTAAAAAAAAAAATATATATATATATATATACATATATATATATGAGTAATTTTTTAAACATTTTTATGACTGAGAGGGTATCCGGGATCAAAATTGAGGGGGGCCCAAAATATTAAATACACAGTTTATTAATGAATACTTAGGCCTACTACGCTACTGTATTTGAATGTTGGTCATTATGGTGGCACTTGGAGAGCCAAGTGTTTTATGAGGTGGTACTTGGTGGAAAAATAACCATCGATCTACAGATGTAAGTGTTGAAAGTATAAAAAAAAAATAATAATAATAATTTTAACACATAAGCATGTTACAGGGATTTTTTTTCTAAAGTGTTATTGGTCAAAAATTAGTAATGAATTAAAATCAGTGGTGTTATGAATTATTCACCTATTTAAGGCTCCAAATATCACACTTTGACATTTTTCGGGGTAAAATATTGCATATTTTGTCTTTTTGCATAAAAAAAAGGGTTTTCTTTGACAAAAAGGGCATAAAACATAAAATATTTTTATTTCATTTGAAACCTGCAGTTGATTTATAGATTTAGGCGTTGAATAATAATTAAAAAAAATATATATATATATATGAGTAATTTTTTAAACATTTTTATAACTGAGAGGGTACCCGGGATCAAACTTGAGGGGGGCACAAAATATTAAATAGACGTGTTATTAATGAATACTTAGGCCTACTGCGCTACTGTATTTGAATGTTGGTCATTATGGTGGCACTTGGAGAGCCAAGTGTTTTATGAGGTGGTACTTGGTGGAAAATAAGTGTTGAAAGTATAAAAAAATAAAAAATAATAAAATATTTTATATTTCAACACATAAGCATGTTACAGGGATTTTTTTCTAAAGTGTTATTGGTCAAAAAGTAGTGATGCATAAAAATCAGTGGTGTTATGAATTATTCACCCATTTAAGGCTCCAAATATCACACTTTGACATTTTTCGGGGTAAAATATTACATATTTTGTCTTTTTGCATAGAAAAAAAGGGTTTTCTTTGACAAAAAGGGCAAAAAACATAAAATATTTTATTTCATTTTGAGACCTGCAGTTGATTTAGAGATTTAAGAATTGAAATAAAATAAAAAAAAAACATAAAAAAAACGAATATATATATATATATATATATATATATATATATATATATATATATATATATATATATATATATATATATATATATATATATATATATATATATATATATATATATATATATATATATATATATATATATACATATATATATATATATATATATATATATATATATATATATATACGTATATATATATATATATATATATATATATATATATATATATATATATATATATATATATATATATATATATATATATATATATATATATACATATATTAGTAATTTTTTATATATACATATATGTATATACCCATATATTTTGGACCCAACTAGAGGGGGGCCCAAAATGTTAAATTAACTTGTTATTAATGAATACTTAGGCCTACTGCGCTACTGTATTTGAATGCTGGTCATTATGGTGGCACTTGGAGAGCCAAGTGTTTTCTGAGGTGGTACTTGGTAGAAAAAAGAACCACCGATGTAGAGACGTACGTTTTGAAAGCCGAAGCCGGCGGCGTTTCTGGGTGTTGTTGATAAATGGCTTTGGCTTTGCAAAAAGAAAACCGATTTACAGATCTGTTGAAAGTTTAAAAAAAACAAAACACATTTGACCCATTTTTAACACATTTATAAGAATGTTATAGGGATTTTTTTTTCTAATGTGTTATTGGTCAAAAAGTATTAATGAATTAAAATCATTGGTGTTACGAATTATTCACCTATTTAAGGCTCCAAATATTACACTTTCAACATTTTTCGGGGTAAATATTGCACATTTTGCCATAACAAAGATTTTCTTTGACAAAAAAGGGCATACCAATAAAATATTAGTATTTCATTTTAAACCTGCAGTTGATTTAGAGATTTAAATGTTGAATAATAAAAAATAAAAAAATAAAAATACATGAGTCATTTCTTAACATTTTTATGACTGAGACCCTCCCAGGTCCACAGGATCAAACTTGAGGGGGGCCCAAAATATTAAATTAACTTGTTGTTAATGAATACTTATGCGTACTGCGCTACTGTATTTGAATGTTGGTCATTATGGTGGCACTTGGAGAGCCAAGTGTTTTCTGAGGTGGTACTTGGTGGGAAAATAACCATCGATCTACAGATGTAAGTGTTGAAAGTATAAAAAAAAAATAATAATAATAATTTTAACACATAAGCATGTTACAGGGATTTTTTTTCTAAAGTGTTATTGGTCAAAAATTAGTAATGAATTAAAATCAGTGGTGTTATGAATTATTCACCTATTTAAGGCTCCAAATATCACACTTTGACATTTTTCGGGGTAAAATATTGCATATTTTGTCTTTTTGCATAAAAAAAAGGGTTTTCTTTGACAAAAAGGGCATAAAACATAAAATATTTTTATTTCATTTGAAACCTGCAGTTGATTTATAGATTTAGGCGTTGAATAATAATTAAAAAAAAAATATATATATATATGAGTAATTTTTTAAACATTTTTATAACTGAGAGGGTACCCGGGATCAAACTTGAGGGGGGCACAAAATATTAAATAGACGTGTTATTAATGAATACTTAGGCCTACTGCGCTACTGTATTTGAATGTTGGTCATTATGGTGGCACTTGGAGAGCCAAGTGTTTTATGAGGTGGTACTTGGTGGAAAATAAGTGTTGAAAGTATAAAAAAATAAAAAATAATAAAATATTTTATATTTCAACACATAAGCATGTTACAGGGATTTTTTTCTAAAGTGTTATTGGTCAAAAAGTAGTGATGCATAAAAATCAGTGGTGTTATGAATTATTCACCCATTTAAGGCTCCAAATATCACACTTTGACATTTTTCGGGGTAAAATATTACATATTTTGTCTTTTTGCATAGAAAAAAAGGGTTTTCTTTGACAAAAAGGGCAAAAAACATAAAATATTTTATTTCATTTTGAGACCTGCAGTTGATTTAGAGATTTAAGAATTGAAATAAAATAAAAAAAAAACATAAAAAAAACGAATATATATATATATATATATATATATATATATATATATATATATATATATATATATATATATATATATATATATACATATATATATATATACATATATATATATATATATATATATATACATATATATATATATATATATATATATACATATATATATATATATATATATATATATATATATATATATATATATATATATATATATATATATATATATATATATATATATATATATATATACATATATTAGTAATTTTTTATATATACATATATGTATATACCCATATATTTTGGACCCAACTAGAGGGGGGCCCACAATGTTAAATTAACTTGTTATTAATGAATACTTAGGCCTACTGCGCTACTGTATTTGAATGCTGGTCATTATGGTGGCACTTGGAGAGCCAAGTGTTTTCTGAGGTGGTACTTGGTAGAAAAAAGAACCACCGATGTAGAGACGTACGTTTTGAAAGCCGAAGCCGGCGGCGTTTCTGGGTGTTGTTGATAAATGGCTTTGGCTTTGCAAAAAGAAAACTGATTTACAGATCTGTTGAAAGTTTAAAAAAAACAAAACACATTTGACCCATTTTTAACACATTTATAAGAATGTTATAGGGATTTTTTTTTCTAATGTGTTATTGGTCAAAAAGTATTAATGAATTAAAATCATTGGTGTTACGAATTATTCACCTATTTAAGGCTCCAAATATTACACTTTCAACATTTTTCGGGGTAAATATTGCACATTTTGCCATAACAAAGATTTTCTTTGACAAAAAAGGGCATACCAATAAAATATTAGTATTTCATTTTAAACCTGCAGTTGATTTAGAGATTTAAATGTTGAATAATAAAAAATAAAAAAATAAAAATACATGAGTCATTTCTTAACATTTTTATGACTGAGACCCTCCCAGGTCCACAGGATCAAACTTGAGGGGGGCCCAAAATATGAAATACACTTGTTGTTAATGAATACTTATGCGTACTACGCCACTGTAGTTGAATGTTGGTCATTATGGTGGCACTTGGAGAGCCAAGTGTTTTCTGAGGTGGTACTTGGTGGGAAAAATGAACCACCGATCTACAGACGTACGTTTTGAAAGCCGAAGCCGGCGGCGTTTCTGGGTGTTGTTGATAAATGGCTTTGGCTTTGCATAGTAAGAGTTTTAACTTGCACTTACAGATGTAGCGACCAACGGCAGTTACGGACAGTGGTTTTCTGAAGTGTTCCTGAGCCCATGTGGTGATATCCTTTACACACTGATATCGCTTTTTGATGCAGGGATCGCATTGCCGCTTACGTGCAGTGATTTCTCCAGATTCTCTGAACCTTTTGATGATATTACGGACCGTAGATGGTGAACTCCCTAAATTCCTTGCAATAGCCCGTTGAGAAATGTTGTTCTTAAAACTGTTCGACAATTTGCTCACGCATTTGTCGACAAAGCGGCGACCCTCGCCCCGTCCTTGTTTGTGAATGACGGAAGCTGCTTTTATACCCAATCATGGCACCCACCTGTTCCCAATTAGCCTGTTCACCTGTGGGATGTTCCAAATAAGTGTTTGATGAGCGTTCCTCAACTTTCTCAGTCTTTTTTGCCACTCGTGCCAGCTTTTTTGAAAACATCTTGCAGGCATCAATTTCCAAATGAGCTACTATTTGCAAAAAAAAACAAAGTTTACCAGTTCGAACGTTAAATATCTTGTCT
>NC_084732.1:98755017-98792517 GCF_033978785.1 Entelurus aequoreus | reverse complement strand
CAACTCTTAATTGCCGATTCCGATATCAACCGATACCGATATATACAGTCGTGGAATTAACACATTATCATTAGAGATGTCCGATAATGGCTTTTTTGCCGATACCCGATATTGTCCAACTCTTGATTACAGATTCCGATATCAACCGATACCGATATATACAGTCGTGGAATTAACACATTATTATTAGAGATATCCGATAATGGCTTTTTTGCCGATACCCGATATTCCGATATTGTCCAACTCTTAATTACCGATTCCGATATATTGCGTATTAGTTAGTTAGTGCTGCAAGGGGTTCTGGGTATTTGTTCCGTTGTGTTTATGTTGTGTTACGGTGCGAATGTTCTCCCGAAATGTGTTTGTCAGTCTTCTTTGGTGTGGGTTCACAGTGTGGCGCATATTTGTAACAGTGTTAAAGTTGTTTATACGGCCGCCCTCAGTGTGACCTGTATGGCTGTTGACCAAGTATGCCTTGCATTCACTTGTGTGTGTGAAAAGCCGTAGATATTATGTGACTGTGCTGGCACGCAAAGGCAGTGCCTTTAAGGCACGCCCCCAATATTGTTGTCTGGGTGGAAATCGGTAGAATGGGTACACCGGGAGATTTTCGGGAGGGGCACTGAAATTCGGGAGTCTCCCGGGAAAATGGGGAGGGTAATGGGAGACGCAACTGCTCTGTACTTCTCCCTACGTCCGTGTACCACTCCGTACAGCGGCGTTTTAAAAAGTCATACATTTTACTTTTTGAAACCGATACCGATAATTTCCGATATTACATTTTAAAGCATTTATCGGCCGATAATATCGGACTGCCGATATTGAAGACGTTGCTTTCTATTGGCTTCTATTAGAAGTGTTGGGGAATGTACTGTTGAAAGGCAATTTACTTGTTCACACTGCAGGTACAGTTCCAGTTTTTCTTTTTGCTTACCAAAATGTGACCTGCATCGGATTTTTTGGTGAAAGTGGAAGTCCAGATTTTTGCAAATTCGACCCAGGCCTCGTTCGTTTGTGGATATAAATCTGATATGTATCGGACAGACTACACATGCAACAAAGTAGTTTCATGTTAGCATTTAAGCTAGCTAATGAGTTAGCGCTGGACAAGGGATGTCAAAACGACGTCTTTAATTTGGCCCGCGAGACGTCATGAGTTTTAATAAGGAATCTGGCCCGTGGAAGTTTCAATTCCATTTAAACGACCCAATGCAAACAACCTTCCCTAGTCATGGTGCAAAAATAATTTATATATCTAACCAACACAAAAAGTCAACACACATGGTCACACAAAACACAACCTGCTCACTGAACTTTTATTATTATAAAAAAAAAGATCTGCGCACCACGGAAAATGTTTAATTAGACCCCCATAAGTCCATTACAAAGCATGATGGGAAAAGTGCAATACACTCTCCACACTTATCCATATATGGCGCATTTTAGCTGCTTGATATTTCTGTTTGATTACACAACTTTAAGGAAGTCGCCACGGATGTAAACAAGGTAGGAGTCGAACTTTCACATACTCTTAAAATTCAATTATATTAATTATTAATGATGTATCCATTATATTAATATAATATGATTAAATGTACAAACACACACACACATATATATATATATATATATATATATATATATATATATATATATATATATATATATACGGTATTTTCCGGACCATAAGGTGCACTCCAAATCCTTTTTTTCTCTCCTCAAAACTTGACAGTGCACCTTATAACACGGTACGCCTAATGTACGGAATAATTCTGGTTTTGCTTACTGATCTCGAAGCTATTTTGTTTGGTACATGGTGTAATGATAAGTGTGACCAGTAGATGGCAGTCACACATAAGAGATACATGTGGACTGCAATATGACTCAAGTAAACAACACCAAAATGTTATATGTTCCTTTGAAAATATAGAACATTACACACGGCGCTCAAAAATCTATCAACATGTTTTAGTAGGACTTTGGTAAGCTATGAAGCCGCACCGCTTGATGGATTGCACTGTGCTTCAACGTAGGAGTATTATTATGGTGTGCGTATAAGGTAAGACATTATCTGGAGTTCTGTTTCGCAATATTATGCAAAAGCAACTTTTCTTACCTTCTGGTACCTGCTGATCTGTATTTGGGATCTGCATAAGTCCTGAAAAATTGTGCATGTCCGCCTTTGTAGTTTGTAGTCTTCTTGTTACGGGACAGTCATCCTCCGCTGTTGCCATTTCTAATATAAAGCAGTGTAAAGTTCTTACTTATATCTGTCAGTAAACTCGCCATGAAAGCGCAAAAACATATCGGTGTAGCGAGTTTACATTATTCACCCAAGGAAATTTGGTTATCAGAGAGTTCCGGCGGATGTGGAGATGCTGCTCTGTTATTGATTGAAGTAAAGTCTGAATGTCATTAAAACAGTTAGCTCTATCTTTTAACATTTCTTCCACTCCCTTATATATGAAAAAAGATCGCAAATAGACCATTCATCGGCAGTGCGCCTTATAATCCGGTGCGCCCTATGGTCTGAAAAATACGGTATTTACTTTACATGTAGTCATTTAGCTCAATGCGGTCCCCAGGGCATCAAGTTTGGACACCTCTGCACTCGACAGTCTGTAAGTGTATCAAAGTGTGGTTATCAATGGTTTTTGGATCATTTTAATACAAAACGGTAATACTAACCGTCCAGTTTTACCGCGGTTATCATTGATATTGTTTATCGCTACATCCCTGGTAGTGACTCTCATTCCTGTCAGTTGACAAGCTCAGTACTAGCTGCTTGCCTGGCGAATGAGCACATCCATCATAGAAAGAAGCCAATGATTACATCAAGTTAGCTAATAGTTACCATAAAAGTACCAAACAGTATTTTACCATTAATAACGGTGTTGTAATGTAAGAAATATAAATTAATCAGTGTATCGGTTACCATAACTGTTGTGGAGAATGCATATATGTTTAAGAGTTCTTTCTTTATTCATAGTCATGTTTAAAGTAGCTGGTGTTTTTCCATTTTACTCTTTCTATGTTTTTTAGGAATATGTCCACAAGTAAACTGTGTGTGTTACCTTGCAGGCTTGCAATGTAGGGGTTGGAGTACTCCCTTATATCTTATCTGTAGTAGAACAATGAGCCTTTCTGGAAAGGGTGGGGGCTGTTTGCGTATTCAAGAAGTTGTTAGACCATCCCGAGATGACGGTATGACTGTATTGATGTGGGCTGGTCTCCTGAAGCTTCAGTAAAACATGATAATATTCTTATTCTGTCTTGATGGTCCTTCTTACTCTGCATATATGTCATCTGAAAGAACTTGGGATTGACCAGTGAATTTAATTCCCTGAGAGGTAGACTGGTCAGACGCAACACTGTCTATTAGAGAAGCATCTCTATTTGAATATGCTATACCAGACCTGGGCAAATTAAGGCCCGGGGGCCACATGCGGCCCGTTAAGCTTTTCAATCTGGCCCGCCGGACATTCCCAAATAATTTTTTTTAGATCTTTAAGATGGAAAGTGTGGCTGCCATTATGATGTGCAGTGATGTTTTCTAACGACCGTATGTCTTGAACTATACAAAGTATTTCAATGGTTGGAATCTGCGCTTATGGATGATATACCAGTAACTATGGTAATCTAATTAGTTACTATGGTAATCTACGTCACAGCAGCTCAGACGAGGCACCAAGCAGTGTGGGCGGGAAGCGTTTCCACAGACGCGGAAGGAGATTTTCACAACAAAGTTCTAAAGCTTAGTGATATATCAGATCGTAGGTAGAACCCTTCGCGTTCATATTTCACTGTTTGTTGCATTTTTGTTGCGTTTCACTTGATTGTAAAATATGTGACATTCATATATTGTCAATATTCAGTGTTTTATCGTTCATAGAAAAATTTAAAATTCCATTACGTTTTTTAAGGCGGTCTGTCATAACATTTTTTAGCATTCAATCAGACATTATCGTGAGGTTTTATAGTAGTGTTCCTAAAAATAGATATTCCGGCCCCCAGACACATTTTTTCTCTAAATGTGGCCCCTGGGTCAAAATAATTGCCCAGGCCTGTGCCATACGAAGGTTTTGTATTTCAAGAGGCGATGATGCAGAAAGGATGTCATCAACTATTGACTGGATAAAAAGGTAATTCTGAAAAGGGTTTATCTCATTCAAAACACAGTCGGAGCAAAGATCATACATTTATAAACAGCAACATTTACAGAGAGGAGAACATCACCCGGGGAGCGACGTCATGTTCATTTACCATGCCGTAAAATGTTGACGTCAATCCCGCGCTCTGGGAGGTTGGTAATATTGTTGCGTCGGTCTCGTGCGCCTCGGCTGGCCGTCTCCTCCACGGCGAAACTCGAGCGAACTGTCATAGTAAGCATCATCTTCTTCCTGTTGTAAAGTCGGGGACGTTAAACGTTATTTCTGAATCGACTCCTCGTCCATTTGACCATTAATGCATTTTTTTTAAATTTTTTTTTTACATCACTAAGTAGCAGACATGATTTTGCTGATGAATTCAATTCCCACCTTCATTCATGATTTCTTTTCTCCTTACCGAGACGTCAGCAGTCACAGGCCTGATGTTATGGAGGAGGACCTCTTCACAGTTGCCATAATCACTAAATACGACCACAGCGGTAGAGCCTGACGGATGCACAGCATCTATTCTGGCATGGTAGAACTTCACGAGTGCAGGGGAAGACATGCGCACACGTTAGGATGGAGACAATTTCATCACGACAAATGCAAAATAATAATCATAATAATAATAGATTTTATTTGTAAAAAGCACTTTACATTGAGTAAACAACCTCAAAGTGCTACTGTGTATTAAAAAAAAAATATATATAATAAAAAATTTAAAAAAATAAAAACTAGAACAGCCAAATAGCTAAACTAGTATGCATATATCTAAAAAAAAAGGCTTTTTTAAAAAGAAGGGTTTTTAAGCCTTTTTTAAAAGCATCCACAGTCTGTGGTGCCCTCAGGTGGTCAGGGAGAGCGTTCCACAGACTGGGAGCGGCGGAGCAGAAAGCCCGGTCTTCCATTGTTCGTAGATGAGATAAAACACGATCAACACTGACACCGGCATCTAGCGGGGTGTCCAAAGTGCGGACCGAGGGACTTTTGTGGCTCGTAGCTTTTTTAAAATTTTTTTAGTAGCTCTGGGCACAATCGTTAGCATTGTAATATATTAGCGTGCTAGCTTTTTTTAAACACAGTTTTCGGGTCACATTTTGGTACTTGATGCATGCTCACGTAAGCAGGCTACCATTTGAAATACGTTTTTCAGGTTCATATTTTGGTACCGAACGCACAATTATAGCATGCTAAAATTAACATGCTAGCTTTTTTAGCAAAGGAGCGTCCCGAGAATAAGAAGCAGACGACAACCACCCAATCAGAGAAACTAACCATTGAAAGTCCGCATCGCACAAAAGCATGAACCAGACTCCGTGCTAGCCAGGGATGCCAAACATCCAAACCGTGGACATTTACCCATGAAAATATGGAGACGCTGCCGACGGTGTGCCCAACATGTTTCGGTTTCTCTGTGTTAGCGCTTATACTAACAACATCGCTAATACCTGATTAATATTCAGGTCACGACATGTAAATGGAGTATGGTTGGTGGTTTTGGGATGTTTTTCTAGAGGCCTTTATGGGCGTAGAAGTGTACTCCCATTAGCTGTATTGTTAGCCAAATTTAACGACTTAGAATGCACTAAAAAAAATCTGGTCTTACTTAAGGATAGGCAAAATTCCCCCCAAAAAGAGTGCAGTTCCCCTTTAATTTGAGTTGCAATTTTATTTCATGCTTGCAATTCATGAAACTTGATTGTAATTTGGGAGACATTCTCAATTGAAGTAAGTATGAGACATAAGTAAGACATACATACGTGATACATACCTTTCTGTCCTCCCAGTATAAAGCGAGGCACTGATCTCCAGACTTCCAAGCCTGATCAATATTATTGCTTTTCTCTGACCTTGGACCTTCTCTCGGACCTTGGCCTTTACCTTGCCAAGACTTTGCTTTGGGTGCTGGATTATTAAGAGTGTTCCTCTTTGGAGGTTGCTCCCTGTGGGCAGGACCAGATGTATTTGTTGGCTTGATTGGCCCAGTTCTTTTGGGTACCACATCTCCATTTTGGTAATTAGACGGACCCCCCGTCAAGAACTGAGAATCCTGTGACATTTCCACTTCACAGGATATTCCTAAATTCGCTCCCTTGAAGTTTGGCACCGCGCTGTCCCTTTGATGGTCAAAGTAGTTTGGTCGCTCAGCCTTTCCTTTTCTTCTGAAGCTGTTTGGGTTGGGGTTAGGGTTGGGGTCATTTTCAGAAGGATTGGTCGGTTTAGATGAGGGTGCGTTGTCCTTTGTCCCCCTCCTGACGGATGCTCCAGCCATGTTCGCACCATCGCAGTTTCTTGATCGCTGGGAAAAAGACCCGGCTGATTCACCCTGCTGTTGAGGTTCCTTGGAGCGTGCGAAGGCCGAGGCGAAACCATGCTCGTCGTCCATGTCTCTCCTGTCATTCCGCCTGTCAAATGTTCCCCGCGACGACCTATCCTGTCCCTTCCAGTGCTGGCCTGATGAAGTTTGGGAGGTCGTACAGTTCGAGAAGGTCTCCTGGCCTGGTTTGGGAAAGTCTATGTCCCTGTGGAAGCGCGGTGGCCTGTCGTTCTTTCTTTGACGAGGATCGTTGTTTGACGAGAACCTGGCGTTAGATGCATCTTTGGAGTAGTAGTCCGAGCCATGGACATTTGCTCTATCATCATGTCGCTGAGAAGCCTGTGTCTTTGGCTCTGAAACACATGAAGCACACTCAGTCGCGATGACATATATGTGTATTAGGGATGAGCGGTTGGTTCTGGTACTGTTCGAAACGCGTCTGTAGCTGGGATCTGGGTTTTTCTTTGTGGTAATTCTTTGAGAATTGGTCAATAAATACGGAATCTACCGTTAAACGTGAAATATCATTGTGAGAAGGCTCATTGTCTGGGACCGTTCATTACTCAGGTTGCATGTTTTCTTCCAACTAGATTTTCACGGAGTCATTACCATTACACAAGGTCAAACAAACAAAAATAGAATATCGTGTCAAAGTCCATTAATGTCAGCAATTCAATTGTAAATGTGAAACTAATATGTGGTATAAACTCATTACAAGTAAAGTGAGATTTGTCAAGCTTTTATTGTGTGAATGCCCAAGCATTTACACATATAAGATTCTAGATCCCAACCGTTGAAGTATCAAAATGTTCGGCTCGACTAGGAATCGTGAGCGCCCCAAAAATGTTTTGTAAAAAATATCCCGGATTAACCAGAATTCCCGGTTTTCTAGGACATTTCGCCAATTGAAAATAAATGGGCCAGTTTTCAAACATGCGCAACTTTCACATTTCTCACCCGATTCAAACCGTTCCACCATCCACACACTCCACTCACCTTGGACACATCTTACTGTCAATCAATCAATCAATGTTTATTTATATAGCCCTAAATCACAAGTGTCTCAAAGGGCTGCACAAGCCACAACGACATCCTCGGTTCAGAGCCCACATAAGGGCAAGGAAAAACTCAGTGGGATATCAATATGAATGACTATGAGAAACCTTGGAGAGGACCGCAGATGTGGGTGACCCCCCCCCCCCCCCCCCTCTAGGGGAGACCGGATGCAATGGACGTCGAGTGGGTCTACCATTTAACAAGTTCAGAAAAATTCCAGGAATTCCCACAAGCCCAATTTTCACCTCTTCCTGGAGTCCACAGTCCACATTTTCCAAACGTTTTTGACCATTCCACCTTCAAAACAAACATTCCTCTAAGTTGGGACAACAAACTATATATTTTTTTCGTACAAATTGCCAGTTTTCCCAAAATTTCAGGAATTCCGAAATACCCATTCTCAATTCAAACTGTTACTACTAGGGATGTCCGATAATATCGGTAGTCCGATATTATCGGACATCCCTAGTAGTAACAGTTTGATAAATGCGATAAATGCTTTAAAATGTAATATCGTAAATTATCGGTATCGGTTTCAAAATTATCGGTATCGGTTTCAAAAAGTAAAATGTATGACTTTTTAAAACACGGACGTAGGAAGATGTACAGAGCGCCAATAAACCTTGAAGGCACCGCCTTTACGTGCCGGCCCAGTCACATAATATCTATGGCTTTAGACACACTCACAAGTGAATGCAATCGCATACTTGGTCAACAGCCATACAGGTCACACTGAGGGTGAACGTATAAACAACTTTAACACTGTTACAAATATGCGCCACACTGTGAGCCCACACCAAACAAGAATGACAAACACATCTCGGGAGAACATCCGCACCGTAACACAACATAAACACAACAGAACAAATACCCAGAACCCCTTGCAGCACTAACTCTTCCGGGACGCTACGATATACACCCCCCGCAACCCCCTACCTCAACCCCGCCCACCTCAACCTCCTAATGCTCTCTCAGGGAGAGCATGTCCCAAATTCCAAGTTGCTGTTTTGAGGCATGTTAAAAAAAAGTAATGCACTTTGTGACTTCAATAATAAATATGGCAGTGCCATGTTGGCACTTTTTTTCCATAACTTGAGTTGAAGTTGTTCTCTTATTTTGGAAAACCTTGTTACATTGTTTAATGCATCCAGCTGGGCATCACAACAAAATTAGGCATAATAATGTTTTAATTCCACAACTGTATTGGTTGATATCGGTATCGGTAATTAAGAGTTGGACAATACCGGACTATCGGATATCGGCAAAAAAGCCATTATCGGACATCTCTAGTTACTACGTCAACATTTTTCAACCGATTCCAAAAATTCCAACACCAACCCATTAATATCATCAAGGACTGGGGTGCCCACTAGGTCGTTCGTGAGTTACCGGTCGATCGCTGAGGGCGTGTCAGTTGATCGCAAACCGGGCATGGAAAAAATTGACATAAAAATTAGCGATCGTCAATCTTAACTATGACGTCACTTTTGTCACTTGATTGACATTCAAGGCCCCCGGGGATCTTGTGAGATGACGCTGGCTGCTGCCAGATCCGTGTGAAGTAAGAAAAGACTGCCAAGAAGGAGAGAAACAAAAAATGTTAACAGACTCTCGCGCCGTACCCGCCGTCAAAAGCCTAAAGACCGACCGCACAGTTCCTGTTACCACAATAAAAGTGCTGCTCCATCCTGCCTGCGCTAACAATATAAGAGTCTCAGAAAGCTAGTTTTTTTGTAAAGTGTATAAAAACGGGTATGGAAGCTGGAAGGGCAGCACGGTGGAACAGAGGTTAGTGCATGTGCCTCACAATACGAAGGTCCTGAGTAGTCCCGGGTTCAATCCCGGGTTCGGGATATTTCTGTGTGGAGTTCGCATGTTCTCCCCGTGACTGCGTTGGTTCCCTTCGGGTACTCCGGCTTCCTCCCACCTCCAAAGACATGCACCTGGAGATAGGCTCCTCCCACCTCCAAAAACATGCACCCGGGCATAGGCTCCGCCCACCTCCAAAAACATGCACCTGGGGATAGGTTGATTGGCAACACTAAATGGTCTCTAGTGTGTGAATGTGAGTGTGAATGTTGTCTGTCTATCTGTGTTGGCCCTGTGATGAGGTGGCGACTTTTCCAGGGTGTACACCGCCTTCCGCCCGAATGCAGCTGAGATAGGCTCCGGCACCCCCCGCAACCCCAAAAGAGACAAGCGGTAGAAAATGGATGGATGGATGGATGGAAGCTGGACAAAAAGTGTGGGCACCCCTTATCTGGGGCAATTGTGCTCGTATCTATATTTTGAAAAATTTCAGCTTTTCCCGAAATTTCCACATTTCCAGGAAATTCCCATTCAAATGAATGGATGTATTCAATGCCCTAAATTCTCAAAAGACATTTTTTAAACCCGAATTCGACCTTTCGACCCACACTACTCTGTATATCGAACGCAAAACATGTTTTCTCTTTCCCAAAGTTCCCGGAATTTTCTCTCCATTGACAATAATTGGGAAATATACAATCTACTGTGAATGGCACATTTCTCATCCGATTTGAACCGTTCCAACATCCACACACTCCACTCAGCCTGGACATTCTAGCCAGCATGTTTCCCGGCTTGGAAAAATCCCTGATTACCTAGAATTACCAAGAATCCCCCCCGCGCCCCCCTTGAAAATGAAGAGGCAATATACAAACCTATGCATATCCCACATTCCCCAATAGATTCAAACTGTTCCAACATCCACACACTCCACTCAGCCTGGACATTTAAACATTTCAGTTCCACTCATGCATATAGGCCAGACCTGGGCATTCTGCGGCCCGCGGGCCGCATCCGGCCCTTTGTGCGTCCCTGTCCGGCCCGCGTGAGGCCAACTATAAATTACAAAATAAATTTTAAAAAGTATCTATGTCGAGTGTGCAATACAACGGTGCTGCTTTTGTTTTGAAAATCGTTATTTGTATTACTTCCGTGTAGACGTATGCGTGTGCGTGATTGTGAGTGAATGTGAACAGCTGCAATCACAAATTACAAAATAAAGTTGAAAAAACATCTATGTCGTGCGCGCAATACAACTGTGCTGCTTTTATTTTGAAAAGTATTATTTATGGGCGTGTGTCCGTGTTAAGCTGCGAGTGAAGGTGCACATGCAGCGACAAGTGATGCACGGTTTACACCCGAGACGCTAAAAAGAGAAAAGTTGATGAAGAATGCCGTGTTTCCAACAAGACATGGACTGCCAAGCAACGTTCCCTCTAAGGTGCGTGCCTGCGCAATTGCGCACTGCTCAAGCGTCCGCTGCGCGCAGCAAATATATGCCGCGCACCAAATCAAATCCCATCTGAATTCTAAACAAAATAAACATATTTATTCTATGTAATTTTGCAATGCAACTTTGAGTGACAGTGACAACAAGCGGCCCTCACGGTGTCGTCAACACCGTTCAATTATTGTAACGTCTATCGAGATGCTTCGAGGACAGGAATTATATCGATCACTTTATTGAGCAAAACTGTTTATATTCGGACATAACCACACCAAAAACATGAGTAAAACAATTCTATCTCGAAAAACTAGTCATTTTCTGCCGTACAAACCAGGCCAAAACCAACTTGTCATCTGTCACCAACACGCATAGCTAGGGATGATACTCGAAACCGGTTTTCCCGGTTGTTTGATAAGAAAAGAACCGAGTCCTCGGACTCGAATCCCTTTTTGAGAACCGGTACCCGTTATCGAGACCACTATAGTAAAGGAAAAGAGTTGATTCTTTATTCGAATCCCGTCCCGACCAGAAATGCTCCGTGGGACATCACAAGAAATGACGTCACGTAGCTCAGTCATTAGGCGCAGATAGGGAAAGCAGGAAAACAATGGACGGGAAAAGGCGCTCCAAGGTGTAATAAAGTTCAAAACAAAAGCTATCATCCATCAAATAACTTTACTGAGAGATTTTAGCAGGGTACAAACACATGACGAACACTTTTACGACCAACCGGAAACATAGCAACCAGGCTAGCAACGCACCTCCTTTACGGCAGCTGTCGCAACGTTCTTAAAGCAACCGCAGCACATACATATATATACAACATATCTCCCTTTTTTAACTTTTGTTTTTCTTTCCTTGTAAACAAAACAAAATCACACTGTAGATGTGTTGTCTGTCTAATTATAATTAATGCAGACGAGGCGTGTTGGCTGAGTTCTTGACGTTTACTTTCACAGCGTGGCAACATGCAACACTTTTCGGGGCTACCGCGCATGCTCGTAACTCCCGTTGCATGCTGGGTAGTGTAGTTGTTATATTCTCTCGCTCATAAAAATTTTCCCCCTATAAAGAAATAATGTTAACTCAATAAAGTGTATTTCTTTTTTTAGCTTTAACTTTTCATTTTTTAGCATTGTAACCACATTTGCAAAGAACTTTTCTCTTCATAGAATTTTCTTTCAATAAAGAAATAAAGTGCAAAAATGTCAAAGCATCATAACAAACAGTTATGTCAAATAGCAGCAGAAGTGCACTTTTTGGAGAGCTGTATTATTTTCAGTTTTGTGCCCAAGGGACTGATTTTATTTAACACTATATTATTATTTATACACCTATAGTGATCACAGAGACAGGTTGTTTTTGTGTTACTATATATATTTGTTTCTCTGAAAAATCCCACTAATATACTTTGGGTAACAACAGTCAATATTTATTTATTTTATTTTATTTTTTTAGGGGGATAACAGTCAATATTTATTTATTTATTAGATTTAATTTTTTTATTATATAATAAAAGTGAGCTTTTGTTAAACCAAATATTGTGTGTTTTTATTGTGTGTTATATTGTGTGTTTTTTGGGGCGGCGTGGCGAAGTTGTTAGAGTGGCTGTGCTAGCAATCGGAGTGTTGCTGGTTACTGGGGTTCAATTCCCACCTTCTACCTTCCTAGTCACGTCCGTTGTGTCCTTGGGCAAGACACTTCACCCTTTGCCTCTGATGGCTGCTGGTTAGCGCCTTGCATGGCAGCTCCCGCCATCAGTGTGTGAATGTGTGTGTGAATGGGTAAATGTGGAAATACTGTCAAAGCCCTTTGAGTACCTTGAAGGTAGAAAAGCGCTATACAAGTATAACCCATTTATCATTTATATACAACAACCTATCTGGACTCGATAAGAGAATCGATAAGGAATCGGTTCGATAAGAGGATTCGATAATAGGCTCGAACTCGATAATTCCTTATCAAACATCATCCCTACGCATAGCACTAAACCACTGGTGCGTTTATGGCCACACAAAAAGTCGGACAACTCAAACACCACACACAGTTACACTATGACTCCTCAGTCATACGTGTGCTTATTTTACTGTCATTTATTATTAATGTTAATTTATTTATATTAGTCATGGAATGCTGTTACACACACTATGTTGAAGTATTACTTTTATTATTATTAATTATTATTATTATTATTATTATTATTTATGTTACGGTATATATAAAAAATAATATTGAGCAAAATTTAATTGAAATATTGTCGATGTGGCCCTCCAGCAGTGCTCGGGTTGCTCGTGCGGCCCCCGGTAAAAATTAATTGCCCACCCCTGATATAGGCGGTTCGGCAGCTTCCGGAATTGCAAATTCCAGTTTGTAATAACTTTGATGATCATGGTTTACAGTTTTTGAAACCCCCACATTTTCTGAGATTTTAAATTCAAGGTTTTCATAAGCTGCGGGGCTTTACATTTTTTTTCCCAGAGGTGTCCCTGCCAAAAATGTATTTCCACCGCCTGAGCACACATGCTTGTTAAAACTGCACTGCGAGGGCTTATTCTGTCCACAACTAACATGTCAGATAAACACTTGTATTCAAGGTTATTGTAGGGATTTTTTAAAATATTATTTAAGCCTTTATCGTGTCCAAAACATGAAGGTGTTGGCTTTTTCTATGGTATTAATTAGAGATGTCCGATAATATCGGTCTGCCGATATTATCGGCCGATAAATGTGTTAAAATGTAATATCGGAAATTATCGGTATCGGTTTTTTTATTATCAGTATCGTTTTTTTAAATTTTTTTTTTTTTTTTACATTTATTAAATCCACATAAAAAACACAAGATACACTTACAATTAGTGCACCAACCCACCCCATTTACACTCATTCACACAAAAGGGTTGTTTCTTTCTGTTATTAATATTCTGGTTCCTACATTATATATCAATATATATCAATACAGTCTGCAAGGGATACAGTCCGTAAGCACACGTACTAACCTTTAACAGTTAATTTTACAAATTTTCATTAATTACTAGTTTCTATGTAACTGTTTTTATATTGTTTTACTTTCTTTTTTATTCAAGAAAATGTTTTTAATTTATTTATCTTATTTTATTTGATTCATTTTTTTAAAAAGTACCTTATCTTCACCATACCTGGTTGTCCAAATTAGGCATAATAATGTGTTAATTCCACGACTGTATATATCGGTTGATATCGGTATCGGTTAATATCGGTATCGGTAATTAAAGAGTTGGACAATATCGGCATATCGGATATCGGCAAAAAGCCATTATCGGACATCCCTAGTATTAATGTGACTGTAAAGGACTGATATCAATGTGCTAAAACCTCATTCTTGTTTAAAAGCTACATACAAAATTAACTGTTCTTCGTTCCCAAACAAAATGAATAATAAATGAAGTGTTTGGATGTATTTAATAATATCAAAGTAATATTTTGATATTGGCACATTTCACCTGTTTATAATTTACAAGACCACCCTTAGACGTGTCAATATCAAAATATTACTTTGAATCACTTTTCGTCAACCATAAGTTGCCGTTTGGGGTAGGTGTCAGCTTTCTAAAGGGTAATTCAACACATGACGCTGGGACTGAGCCTATGTCATTGTGGAGGGGGGCGTGGCCTGACACGGGACGGGGCGTGCAAGGACCGGCCTCGAAGACAGCAACAGGTGAGTAGATGGCCCAGATGGGCCTTGTTATCTAATCACCTGTCGCCTTTATTAGCAGCAGCCGGACGATACACGGCAGTTGGGAGTTGGAGCGAGGGCGAGACACGCGAGACTGAGAAGGAAAACATATATTGCTGGAAAGCAATCGCTGCATGGAAAAAATAAAAAGACTTGATTCAAAAGATCTACCGGTCTCCCGAAGATCTGTCGATCAGGAGAACCCACACCAGAGGGAAACTTTCACGGTCATACATTCATTTCACCTCGTAAATCTAAATGAAGGAACAAACAATCCTTTCCACAATACTCACATTTTTTGAGTTTCACCTGTACTATCAAGCTCAAAGTTATTCACACTCTATTAAAATTTGACTTGAACTTACTTTTATTCAACCAGCAAGTTTTTTGTCCAGTGCCTCCATGGAAATGCCCCCCTCTACTTCAAAGAACTACTCACCCCCAAATCCTCCACACGGCATCTCCGCTCCGGACAGGCTAACCTCCGAGGACAAAGCTACGAACAATGGGACATCGGGCTTTCTGCTCGGCCGCTCCCAGTCCGTGGAACGCTCTCCCTGACCACCTGAGGGCACCACAGACTGTGGATGCTTTTAAAAAAGGCTTAAAAACCCTTATTTTTAAAAAAAAGCCTTTTTTTAGATATATGTATACTAGTTTTAGCTATTTGGCTGTTCTAGTTTTTATTTTTATTTAATACACGGTAGCACTTTGAGGTTGTTTACTCAATGTAAAGTGCTTTTTACAAATAAAATCTATTATTATTATTGTTATTATAAATGACACCAGGCATCTCCCAGAAGATAATAAGACGAGGCACAAGAGGTATCATTGTGGAAAAATATAAAACTCGTAACTTGTTGCTGACTTGAGACATTTGAGGCTGGGACCTTTTTACTCACCAGCAATGGAAAAAACTCCCATCTTGGATTCAAGGAAGTCAAAAAGAGTGCTTGGCGCAGAGGGCCTTCCTCCAGGACACTCCTCCTCGCCATCATTCCTGGACCGACCTCTTCCCTTACCTCTGCCTGTAGACCCCCCCAAAAAAAACATAATAATGAGTGACGTTTCTATATATTTCTGAGCAGTGCAAGGTACATACCTAAAAACAGTCTTTGCTCAAGAATCACCAAATATAAGTTGTTCTTACATCACCACGGATACAAAATCATGAGAATATGTTTGATTAAACGTTATTCAAAACCTTTATGCTGGGCTACAGAAAGTATTTGAGGAATAGAAAAGGTAGAAATGTGGAATGCATGGTGTGACAACACAGCATGCAGCAGTATGAACCTTAAATTGGATTGAATTCACAGTATCTCTCAAAAGTGACACATTTTTATATTACAATACATCTTTTCAAGTGGAAACACCAGAAATGAAATGTGGATATACTTTAGAGCCGTGTTTCTTACCCACAGGAACCACAGCCCCCCAAAATATCTGTTTCTCAGCTGTGATCTGTATGGGTGTTGTAATACACATTTCCACCACTTGTGGCAGTGTTGTGACTCAGTGATGTACATCCATCTATCCATCCATTTTCTACCGCTTGTCCCCTTTGATGTAAGAGTTATTTATCATTATTACTATAATTCAGACCAGGGGGCACCAGGTGGCCTGTTAGGACCAGATGAGTCGCCCGCTGGCCTGTTCTAAAAATAGCTCAAATAGCAGCACTTACCAGTGAGCTGCCTCTATTTTTTAAATTGTATTTATTTACTAGCAAGCTGGTCTCGCTTTGCCCGACATTTTTAATTCTAAGAGAGACAAAACTCAAATAGAATTTGAAAATCCAAGAAAATATTTTAAAGACTTGGTCTTCACTTGTTTGAATAAATGCATTAATTTTTTTACTTTGCTTCTTATAACTTTCAGAAAGACAATTTTAGAGAAAAAATACAACATTAATAATGATTTTAGGATTTTTAAACACATATACCTTTTTACCTTTTAAATTCCTTCCCTTTCTTTTCTGACAATTTAAATCAATGTTCAAGTAAAATTATTTTTTTTATTGTAAAGAATAATAAATAAATTTTAATTTAATTCTTCATTTTAGCTTCTGTTTTTTTCGACGAAGAATATTTGTGAAATATTTCTTCAAACTTATTATGATTAAAATTCAAAAATATTATTCTGGCAAATCTAGAAAATCTGTAGAATCAAATTTAAATCTTATTTCAAAGTCTTTTGAATTTCTTTTAAAATTTTTGTTCTGGAAAATCTAGAAGAAATAATGATTTGTCTTTGTTAGAAATATAGCTTGGTCCAATTTGTTATATATTCTAACAAAGTGCAGATTGGATCTTAACCTATTTAAAACATGTCATCAAAATTCTAAAATTAATCTTAATCGGGAAAAATTACTAATGATGTTCCATAAATAATTTTTTTAATTTTTTCAAAAAGATTCGAATTAGCTAGTTTTTTTCTTCTTTTTTTCGGTTGAATTTGGATTTTTAAAAGGTCGAAATTGAAGATAAACTATGTTTCAAAATTTAATTGTCATTTTTTTCGTGTTTTCTCCTCTTTTAAACCGTTCAATTAAGTGTAAATATCATTAATTATTAATAATAACATAGAGTTAAAGGTAAATTGAGCAAATTGGCTATTTCTGGCAATTTATTTAAGTGTGTATCAAACTGGTAGCCCTTCGCATTAATCAGTACCCAAGAAGTAGCTCTTGGTTTCAAAAAGGTTGGTGACCCCTGATTTAGACTCTACTTCACCCTTTATGTTCAATGTGAAGGGCAATTTTGCCTGTCAATATTAATTCGAGCCATTTTATTTATTGTTTTGTCTTTCCATATTTGCACCTATTTTATTGCTTTTGGTTGCGATTTTTATCAAAGTGCTAAATGATGCTCTATGGCAGCGTAATTTATTTTTATTATTTGTTTGTTTTATTTAACTTTAAAACCAACAAATTTAGCTGAACTTCACCAATTTTGTCAAGAGGAGTGGTCAAAAATTCAAGCAGAAGCTTGTGGATGGCTACCAAAAGCGCCTTATTGCAGTGAAACTTGCCAAGGGACATGTAAGCTAATATTAACATTGCTGTATGTATACTTTTGACCCAGCACACATTTTCAGTAGACCCATAATAAATTCATAAAAGAAGCAAACTTCATGAATGTTTTTTGTGACCAACAAGTATGTGCTCCAATCACTCTAATAATAAGAGTTGTAGAAATGATTGGAAACTCAAGACAGCCATGACATTATGTTATTTACGAGTGTATGTAAACTTTTGACTACGACTGTATAACCACTTTTCTTCCTCGATGACCATTTATTGCATTTCAGATCCTGTTTGTCCATCACAAACCTCGGGGCTGAGGCTTGTCTGCGACCACAGGGTGAGCTCTGCTGTCACAGGTTCCCGTCAGAAGGCTGTTGAGTGCAACCTCAAGATTGTTGTTGTTGTCCATCAAGGCATGCCGGGCTGCGTCCTTGTTGAAGCCCATCTCCATGATGGTCCTCAGGGCGCGCTCGTCCACCTGGCGAGAGAAGGAGCGTCGATCTTGTCAGAGTAAGGTACACAATGTTCATTTATAAATGATGAGTACAAAGCCTCTTTCACACGGAGAATCCTCAACTGTGGTGATAATTAGATGCGTGATGACAAGGTACAAAGTACTAATTGCTTTTAACAGAAGGAAATAATCGTTCTTCACAGATTTACAATGCATTTAAAGTGGGCGATGAAATTGTATCAATATATAACGCGATGCCAATTAAAAAAAGCGCCCGATAAAACAAAAATGTTTTTCTTTTATGTTGGAAGAAACTTGAAGTGACGAAGGAAGGTTGGTTGCATGAACGAGGCAGTAAGTGATCACTGATCAGTGGGAGTGACACGCTAACAGCCGACCTATCAAGTCAGGTTGCGCCATTTTCTTGTCTGGCGGTAGAGTGAGAAGAGAAGGTCAACATGAGTGCTGCAGAGAACAAAGAAATTGCCGATAAAACAGGAAAAGTCACTGCGATACATATATATATATATATACATACATATATATACAGTATATATACATACATACATATATATATATATACATATACATACATACACTACCGTTCAAAAGTTTGGGGTCACCCAAACAATTTTGTGGAATAGCCTTCATTTCTAAGAACAAGAATAGACTGTCGAGTTTCAGATGAAAGTTCTCTTTTTCTGGCCATTTTGAGCGTTTAATTGACCCCACAAATGTGATGCTCCAGAAACTCAATCTGCTCTAAGGAAGGTCAGTTTTGTAGCTTCTGTAACGAGCTAAACTGTTTTCAGATGTGTGAACATGATTGCACAAGGGTTTTCTAATCATCTATTAGCCTTCTGAGCCAATGAGCAAACACATTGTACCATTAGAACACTGAAGTGATAGTTGCTGGAAATGGGCCTCTATACACCTGTGTAGATATTGCACCAAAAACCAGACATTTGCAGCTAGAATAGTCATTTACCACATTAGCAATGTATAGAGTGTATTTCTTTAAAGTTAAGACCAGTTTAAAGTTATCTTCATTGAAAAGTACAGTGCTTTTCCTTCAAAAATAAGGACATTTCAATGTGACCCCAAACTTTTGAACGGTAGTGCACATATATATATACATATATATACACATATACATACTACATTCATATATATATATACATATACTGTATGTATATCTATACACATATATATATACATACATATACACATATATATACCTGTATATATATACACATATATATAAATACATACAGGTATATATATGTACATTTTAAAATGGACCGTAGTCAGACCAATGTGGACCACCTTAGCCGTGCTTACCCCTTAGAGCACAGGTGACAAACTCAAGGCCCAGGGGCCAGACGTGGCGCGCCATGTCATTTTATTTGGCCCTCGAAAGCCTGGAAATAATATGTATCAATAAAGTACTGTAACTTTTCTTACTAAATGTATTCTTTCTTTCTATTTTGGGACAAAAAACCTATATGTACTCCATGTAATCGCAAATTGTGTTGACTTAAATATTGTCTAATTATGTAAAAATATATTATCAAACATTCAAACCATTTTTTAAATATAAATAAATACTAATAATAATGATTTGAAAGCAAGTTATCCATCAAATTGTGCAATGTAAAAGTAGCAATAGATTTCATGGTAAAATTGCGAAATGTACTGTGGTTTTTTACAGCATTTTTCTCTAAATTAAAAAAAACAGGACTTGTTTTACTGTAATAAACTGTGATGCCGTTTTGGCATTTACAGTAATACACCGAAACATCTACAGTTGTTGATTTGCGGTAAAAAAAACAAACTGGCAGCTCAGGTGCCCAAATTTTACTGTAAAATTGCAAAAAAATTTATTTACAGTAAAAAAAAAAAGAGTACATTTTACAGTACAATTCTGGCAACTGAGTTGCCTTTTTTTTAACCATAAAAAAAGCGGTACTGTTCTTCCATTTACAGTAATAAACACTTGATTGGCTGCAAGCTCCTATCCCTCCAGGACCTGTTCTCCTCCAGGACCAGGAGGCGTGTGGGTCGGATTACAGCTGACTCTTCTCACCCTGCACACAAACTATTCTCCCCTCTCTCCTCAGGCAGGAGACTACGGTCCATCCAGACCCACAGCTCCCGCCACCTGAACGGTTTTTCCCCCTCGGCCATCAGGCACATGAACAATAACAAGATCTGATAGCTCAGTTACAGCTCTTTTTATTACCTATTCTGTGTTATATGTGTTTTATGTTGCACCATTGCACCAAGAACAATTCCTAGTTTGTGAACCCGTTCTCAAGCAATGGCAATAAAAACTATTCTGATTCTGATTCTGATACATTTTGAGGTGAAATTATTGCAAATTACCATATTTCATTTACATTTTAGTTTGAAAAAAATCTACTAATAAAATGCATTAAAAAATGGTGTAATAATAGTATTCACTGTTAGAAGCGGCCCTCTGGGGGCCAAACATAACTGCGATGTGGCCCTCAGTGAAAACCACTTTGACACCTCTGCTGGTATAAGCCAGCAGAAAATAGTTGTTCTCAGGTTTCTCTGTTTTCTTACACTTTATTAAGCATTTCGTACGTATTCCTGATTTTTGCACCTTCATTTTAAAAGCTTATTGTTAAGTGTTCAATGGGATTTTACTATTTTGTTTAGATTTTTTGAGTGTTTTCCGATGCTTGCGTTGACATTTCCTTTCTTCCTTGATAGCAGAAGGGATTATAAATCAGAGGAAGGTTACATTTAAAACTAAAATGTTTACATTTAGGATACTTTTCTCCTGCTCCTTAATTTTGATAGGTCATAAAAAATATCAATAATTATTAGTATAGACCAGACCTGGGCAAATTAAGGCCCGGGGGCCACATGCGACCCGTTAAGCTTTTCAATCTGGCCCGCCGGACATTCCCAAATAATTGTTTTAGATGTTTAAGATGTAAAGTGTAGCTGCCATTATGATGTGCAGTGATGTTTTCTAATGACCCTAAGTCTTCAACTATACTAAGTCTTTCAATGCTTGGAATCTGCGCTTATGGATAATATACTAGTTACTATGGTAATCTAATAAGTTACTATGGTCATCTAGTTAGTTACTATGGTCATCTAATTAGTTACTATGGTCATGTGATGTCATGGCAGTGTGGGCGGGAAGTGTTTCCACAGACGCGGAAGGAGATTTTCACAACAAAGTTCTAAAGCTTAGTGATGTATCAGATATACTGTATCAGATTGTAGGTGGGTTTATTTTGTACCCTTCGCGTTCATATTTCACTGTTTGTTGCATTTTTGTTGCGTTTCACTTGATTGTAAAATATCTAGATCGAAAAGGGGCGTGACATTCATATTTTGTCAATATTCAGTGTTTTATCCTTCATAGAAAAATGTCAAATTCCAATACGTTTATTAAGGCGGTCTGTCATAACGTTTTTAGCATTCAATTTGACATTATTGTGAGGTTTTGTATTAGTGTTCCTAAAAATAGATATACCGGCCCCCAGACACATTTTTTTCTCTAAATGTGGCCCCCCGAGTCAAAATAATTGCCCAGGCCTGATATAGACTGATACAAAACACTTGTATCGTGATACAGTTTTCAGTTTTTTTCCGACCACAAAATGACAGCATTGAAAGCCCTCAACAATTACTCCATCAGCGTAAGTCCTGGTCTTAATTTTCATATGCTGACCACAAACAAGTCATCTCACCAGGTCTCGATAGTTTGCATCTTGTCTGCTTTCGTATCTTTCAACCCGATCTTCTCGCCTTCTATGCTGGTCACGGCCCCGGTAAGAATTGGACAAATTACTTCCTGCGTTTTCTCCTCCGCCAAATGTACGGGGACCCTAACAAGGAAACAAATGTAAATAAACATGATTATGCGGTAAGCCTCTAGATGTTTCGCAACAATGACATTTCAAAATGAATGAATGATTGTTGTAGTTGCAGCAAACACATTTTAAAATACAGTACACATTGTTTTCATCTGCAACCAGCCACCTGATGAAAAGTCAGGGTAGAGTCAACAATCTACAGACCTCTTTGGTTTTAGCCACTTCAGCAATAGCTGCTGATCGCTGCTTTGAAAAGTCGTCGTTCTCATCCGTGATTTTGACGACGCTCTTAAGAGTTTTCCTCTGGTCGAGCTCTTCACCGTCCGTTTCATCCTTCCTCGCACACTTCTGCAAAACCATGCAAGAACAATTTTACTTTTACACTTCCTCAAACATTACAATCTGCTCCTCAATTTGACAATATTGAGTAATTGCTAGGGATGATGTTTGATAAGAAATGATCGAGTTCGAGCCTATTATCGAATCCTCTTATCGAACCGATTCCTTATCGATTCTCTTGACGAGTCCAGATAGGTTGTTGTATATGGAAAAAAAAACAATATTTGGTTTAACAAAAGCTCACTTTTATTATATAAGAAAAAAATAAAATCTAAATATTGACTGTTACCCCCCTACAAAAATAAAATAAAATAAATAAATATCGACTGTTGTTACCCAAAGTACTGAAAGCCACTACTACCGACCACGCAGTCTGATAGTTTATATATCAACGATGAAATCTTAACATTGCAACACATGCCAATACGGCCGGGTTAACTTATAAAGTGACATTTTAAATTTCCCGGGGAACTTCCGGTTCAAAACGCCTTTGGAGGATGACGTATGCGTGTGACGTCGCGAGGTCCACGGAAGTGTTTGGACCCTATTGGACACTCTGTTTTCTTCGACAAAATTCCACAGTATTCTGGACATCTGTGTTGGTGAATCTTTTGCAATTTGTTTAATGAACAATGGAGGCTGCAAAAAAGAACGTTGTAGGTGGGATCGGTGTATTAGCGGCTGGCTGTAGCAACACAACAA
Source organism: Entelurus aequoreus (assembly GCF_033978785.1). Lineage (NCBI taxonomy): Eukaryota > Metazoa > Chordata > Actinopteri > Syngnathiformes > Syngnathidae > Entelurus > Entelurus aequoreus. The sequence continues at coordinate 98,769,639 of NC_084732.1, read as the reverse complement.
GGAGGACTTTGTTGGATAGCAGACGCTAGCGCCGGCGACCTCACTTTGACTTCCTACGTCTCCGGGCCGCCGACCGCATCGTCGATCGCTGGAACGCAGGTGAGCACGGGTGTTGATGAGCAGATGAGGGCTGGCTGGCGTAGGTGGAGCGCTAATGTTTTTATCATAGCAAGAAACAACCCTTTTGTGTGAATGAGTGTAAATGGGGGAGGGAGGTTTTTTGGGTTGGTGCACTAATTGTAAGTGTATCTTGTGTTTTTTATGTGGATTTAATAAAAAAAAATTTAAAAAACCATACTGATAATAAAAAAACCGATACCGATAATTTCCGATATTACATTTTAACGCATTTATCGGCCGATAATATCGGCAGACCGATATTATCGGACATCCCTAGTAGAGATGTTAAAATGCTTTAAAATGTAATATCGGAAAATATCTGTATCGTTTTTTTTATTATCGGTATCGTTATTTTTTATTAAATCAACATAAAAAACACAACATACACTTACAATTAGTGCACCAACCCAAAAAACCTCCCTCCCCCATTCACACTCATTCACACAAAAGGATTGTTTCTTTCTGTTATTAATATTCTGGTTCCTACATTATATATCAATATATATCAATACAGTCTGCAAGGGATACAGTCCGTAAGCACACATGATTGTGCGTGCTGCTGGTCCACTGATAGTACTAACCTTTAACAGTTAATTTTACTCACTTTCATTAATTACTAGTTTCTATGTAACTGTTTTTATATTGTTTTACTTTCTTTTTTATTCAAGAAAATGTTTTTCATTTATTTGTCTTATTTTATTTGATTCATTTTTTTTAAAAGTACCTTATCTTCACCATACCTGGTTGTCCAAATTAGGCATAATAATGTGTTAATTTCACGACTGCATATATCGGTTGATATCAGTATCGGTTGATATCGGTATCGGTAATTAAAGAGTTGGACAATATCGGCATATCGGATATCGGCAAAAAGCCATTATCGGACATCCCTATTTTTTATGTTGATTTAATAAAAAAATAAAAAAACAAAAAATAACGATACCGATAATAAAAAAAACGATAACAGATATTTTCCGATATTACATTTTTTTTGCCTTTTTAAAGAAAATATATGCATCACCGCGAAACAAAATGATCATGTCATATGTATGATGTCATATTGACCACGCCCCCACCGTCACGTATATAGTGGCAATCTAGGCGAAACCCTGCAGATGTTTAATGACTTTATACTGTACCTGAATTTGAATATGGGAACATGTGGCTTTGAGATGATTAATAAGGGTTAAGCTCACCTGGCCAAATGACACAAAAGGAGGCGGCCCGCCTTCTGCCACAATGTTATTTCTACTGTGTTTGGCCAGACTCTGCAGGAAGAATGAGAGAGCTGCATTAACATGTCAATCTAAGGAAACACATATTTAAACAAGCTGTGAAAAAGGCTAAAATATTTAAAGTTTAAGAAGAAATCCGCTCTCACCCTTTGCAGTTCCCATTTCTCCACCATATGTTCAACCTCTCCACCAAGAACGTCCATTTTGGAGTCATCAAGAAGCAAGAATCCATTTTTGACCATGATTGCTCCAAGCAGTTTGATTTTTGTTCCCGGGGGAGTATTGAGGCTGAAACGCAAAAATGATGAGAAGTTAACACGCAAGTAGTGCTACATGTGACATTTAACAGTGCATCCAGAAAGTAACGCGTCACATTTTCCACATTTTATGTTACAGCCGTACTTTATTCCAACATGAAAACATTTTTTTCTCATCAGGATTTTACCAGCAACGCATAACGACAATATGATTATTTTTCAATTAAAAAAAAAAAGAAACCACATGTACATACAGTATGACACACGGTTCCCATTGCGGCCCTGCCACAAGTACAGTATATTTAGAAGAGCCACACAACCCTCAAAATAAAAATTGGTGGAAAAAATGAACATTTTAAAACATATTTTAAAGATTTTGTGATTCAGTAAGGTAACTCTTCCACAAGTAATGTTACAAGTTTTAAAAAATTTGGAAAAAAACCTGTTAGAATAATCATGTATACATATTATCACACAACTTTGGTATGCTTAAAGTCCGTTGCTATAGTTATTAGCTATTGTGCTCAAGCTGTATTTTTCCTATCTGTGCAAGGACAAAACTTTCTTGTCTGAGGGGTGGCCTCAGCCGCATATGGTATCTTTTTTTTAGCCCGCTAACAGCCAAGGACTTCAAGGACCTCAACGAAGATAAGACGGCAGCACGCAGACGAAGCAGAGACAAGGCGAAATCACAAGGCCCCAGCACATTCCGTCACGTATTGTGCGTACTGGACCGGCTTCGCATGATATGTGACCACTCCTTTTAGAGACGGCCTCAGTGATGTTGACTGTGGAACTCCTGAATAAATAGAGGGACGCGGGAGCTGTACCTTAGAGCAGTGGTCACCAACCACCGGGCCGCGGCCCGATTGGTACCGGGCCGCACAAGAAATAAAAATAAAAATAATTTTTTTTTTTTTTTTAATGAAATCAACATAAAAAACACAATATATACATTATATATCAATATAGATCAATACAGTCTGCAGGGATACAGTCCGTAAGCACACATGATTGTATTTATTTATGTAAAAAATAAAAAAATAAATAAATAAATAAATACCCCCCACCCCCATCGGTCCGTGGGACAAATTTTCAAGCGTTGACACAACGCAGCTACAAAAAGGTTGGGGACCACTGCCTTAGAGCGTAGGGCGAGACTGTGACTAAGTGTGCAGCTCCATGCGTTCTCCTCATGAGCTAAATTGAACTCTGTCTCTGCATGATTCCTTGCTTCTTGTCTCATTAATACAGGTATATGTCATCAGTGTTTGAACATGACAAAACCCCACTTTGTATTCTTTATTTTGCGATACAGGAAAGGCTTTGCCTGCTAGGTGATATGTGTGCTGCCATATTCTGCCACCCAGATTACACAAAACATTGACTGTGTTATTTGTTTTGAAATTAGATTGCGAGGTTTGAGAAACAGGCGGCAAAGCAGACTGGCCAAGGAGTATAAAGTTAGCGTCGAGATTAGTTTCCACAGGGTATGGTGAATATAGGTCTGTAAGTAGAAATTTATTTTCTATTTAATGTCTACTTTGTTCCGTCAAAATCACATTTTTGCTCAACATTTTTAAAAGTTCAAAACAATTGCAATGCTATTTTTTGCTAGTCTGTCAATGAAGCTGTCCATTGTATGTTAGCATTAAGCCAGTTGCATATGTCCGGACCTTTATCCTGTACGTTTCTTTTTTTATACCAAACCGTATTGTTAATTTAACATGATTCCTATATGTTTGTGCACTTTATGTGTATATTAATGTACTTTATTTGTGTGCTTAGTAGGGGTGTAACGGTACACAAAAATGTTGGTTCGGTACGTACCTCGGTTTAGAGGTCACGGTTCGGTTCATTTTCGGTAGAGTAAGAAAACAACAAAATTTACATTTTTGGGTTATTTATTTACCAAATTTGCAAAATCTTTCACCAAAAATATGTTTCTTAGTGGAATATTTGATGTGAAGTAATGGGAACCTTGGATAGGTCAATAATTCATAATAACATTGATTTTGATTCAATATTATGTTTTGAGCAATGACAATTTGAAAGAAAAAAAAACAGCTTTGTTTTGTTAGTCAACATTGCAATTTTTTCTAAATTACATTTAACCTTTAAGCTTTTTTATTTCACTAGTGTTATGTTTTTGTTTATTTGAATAGTATTTTTAGAATGTGCCGTGGGCCTTTAAAACATTAGCTGTGGGCCGCAAATGGCCTTCGGGGCACACTTTTGACACCCCTGCTATAGATAATAAAAATTAAATCTGATAAATCTATGGATAAAAAGCAGAGCCTGGCGACGCATGCACGTTTATCATAACTCTCTCTCTGTCTCTGCCCCTCCCTCACGAATTCTGCTGCACGCACAATTTGTTTTGTTTTTAAGACCCTTCTTAACCCTGAACGTACACTACCGTTCAAAAGTTTGGGGTCACCCAAACAATTTTGTGGAATAGCCTTCATTTCTAAGAACAAGAATAGACTGTCGAGTTTCAGATGAAAGTTCTCTTTTTCCGGCCATTTTGAGCGTTTAATTGACCCCACAAATGTGATGCTCCAGAAACTCAATCTGCTCAAAGGAAGGTCAGTTTTGTAGCTTCTGTAACGCGATAAACTGTTTTCAGATGTGTGAACATGATTGCACAAGGGTTTTCTAATCATCAATTAGCCTTCTGAGCCAATGAGCAAACACATTGTACCATTAGAACACTGGAGTGATAGTTGCTGGTAATGGGCCTCTATACACCTATGTAGATATTGCACCAAAAACCAGACATTTGCAGCTAGAATAGTCACTTACCACATTAGCAATGTATAGAGTGTATTTCTTTAAAGTTAAGACTAGTTTAAAGTTATCTTCATTGAAAAGTACAGTGCTTTTCCTTCAAAAATAAGGACATTTCAATGTGACCCCAAACTTTTGAACGGTAGTGTACATTGAAAATACACGCAACCCTAACTCAAAATGCCGGACATTTGAGGAAACTCCGCCCGGACAGCTCCGCAAAAGAGGACATGTCCGGTGAAAAGAGGACGTATGGTCAGTCTATCGTAGCCCGTTAGCTGCTAGCATGCCGTGTGTTGTGCATTGTTTACACAACGTGCGTTACGCTACTTAATATGTCCGTGTGGAAACTCGTTTGGTGCACCTCCGAACCAAACCGGAACCCCCGTACCGAAACGGTTCAATACAAATACACGTACCGTTACACCCCTAGTGTTTAGTTTTACAGTAACTTCATTGTAGAAACAATCAATAAACAACCTCACGTTGAACATTTTTTCATCTTTAATTTAAAGACTGTTTACATATCTGCCAAACTAAATTGCAACGTTCAGGGAGGTCAGGATAATATATGTAAACAAACCAATGGTGTACAAAGTGCAGTGTCTGTTACATTGCAGTAATAAAATAAGCAGCAACAATTGAAAAGCAGAGCAAAATGATATGTTACTAATAGCTCAGACTTGTCTTTAAATATATGTAAAACATTTTCTCAGCCGTTTAAGGATAACAATTTTAAATCGTCTTGTCTTGCCAATTATGCAAATTATATGGTAATCTCATTTAGAGGCCACTCTGGCCAACCCGCCACAAGTTGATTGCCAGTAAGTGGCAAACACTGGTAAGCATTCACACATTTTCTCATTAAGTTGAAAACTGAGCTCAGACAGATTCTGGTTCCACTCATGGGACTATAGAATTTTTTTCTACAGCTTAAATTGAGTCAACTCGTTGTACATTCCACTGACTCGACATGATTTAGAAATACATGCACCTGTCTCTATGGGGTACCACAGTTGACAAAGCATGTCAGAGCGCAAACCAAGCATGAAGTCAAAGGAGACGTCTGTACACCTCAGAGAAAAAAATAATTTCTGGGTGATTGGTACAGAAGAATTTTAGGTCCAAATGGAAACAGTGGCCTCTATCATCCGTAAGTGGAAGGAGGGAACTTTTTAATTTTCCTGAGGGAACTCTCCTGAAGGAATCAATAAAGTACTATCTATCTATGTTCGAAACCACCCGGAAGCTTCCCAGAACTGGATTAGCCGTCATAACTGAGGGATAGGGAAAATGGCCATAGTTGGGGGGGGTGACCAAGAACCTGATTGTTACTCTGACATTCCTCTGTTACCAGAAGAGAACCATCCAGAAGAACAACCATCTCTGCAGCAAGCTAGCAATCAGGTAGAGATGAAAAGACACCAAGAAGCCTGCCTGGAAATGTCCAAACGGCACCTGAAAGCCTCTCAAGACCATGAGAAACTAAATTCTCTGGTCTAATGAGACAAAGGCTGAAGTCTTTGGTGTGAGTGCCAGAAATCAGGCACCATTTATAACCTGGACAAATGTTGGTTGCAAAATCAAACTGTGGAATATTTTTCAGACGCAAGAACTTGGAATGCAACAATGTACAGACATCCTGGATGAAAACTTGACCTCAGACTCTGCTTAATATTCAGCGGGACTATGATCCAAAGCACAACCTATCTACTGCTGATAAAGTTTGAAAGCAGCTCTTTGATGGTCTAGACCTGGGCTATTCAACCGGCGCCTCGAATTCAGGTCACAACTTCAGCATTTTTAGAGCAAATTCTTTAAACTCGAGAGCGCTCCTAGTTGTATAGACGAGGGATGCGCAGAAGTCCGTCCCTTAGAACAATTTAGTTGAATAGCCGTCTAGACAGATGGCGGACTTGCCGGAATACTTTGAGCTCTTCTAAAATTACACTGAATCGTGACCTGGGGAAACCTCTTGTATTTGCACCGCACAAAACCAACAATAAGGATTTTAAAGTCCAACATCCAATGCCACAGATGACTTTCTACTGTACATGACACCAGTGGACACGTGGTAGCAGGGGAAACTATAAATAACCCCAGCTGCTACTTGGGATAAATTAAAATCCCTTCCATCTCATCAGGCCCGATGAGGCCTCTGCCGCTCTCATTAGGGGAGGGACTTACAGGGATTTTGTACTCCTGATGCTGGATGCAAACACAACAATTGGGGATTTCACTACAAACCATGGGCAATGTTGTGGTTTGCATGGAAAGTGAGGCCTACTCTAAAAGCACTGATAATATAATTACATTTCCATTCCATATGTGCTGATCTTTGGGCGTTTCCAAAAGGTTAGTGTAACTCCGTAATCCAATCCACGTTTGTCTGCATCTGATTTGTGTCCTAAAACTGAAGTGTCCAAGCAATGTCCACTGAGGGCCGCACACTGAAAAATCGAGGCATGTTTTTTTTTAACCTGTAGGGCTCCATTCAAGTTTGGTCCTGGAGACCCAGGTCATAAAAATGGTAAAAGTCTAGAACAACTTCAGATCTGTCGAGCTATTTAAAAAAAAAATGTTATGCCCTTTTTGTTAAAGAAAATCCCATTTTATGGCAAAAACACCAAATATGCAATATTTTCCCCCAAAACATTTAAAGTGAAGAAATTGGAGCCTTAAATAGGTGATTTTGATAGATTGATTTTAATTCGTTATTATTTTTTGAGCAATGATACTTAAAAAAATTAAAGTCCACACTCGTAAAAGTGTTAAAAATAATGGCTTATTGTTTTACTTTCAACCCTTAAATTTCTCTCTCAATTTTAGATCTATCGGTCGATTGTAAAGGTTTATTACTTTTGTGGTGTTTTTGTTTTATGCCCTTTTTGTCAGATAATTTTATTTTCTTATAGCAAAAACATTTGGAAAGTGTAATATTTAGAGATGTCCGATAATATCGGACTGCCGATATTATCGGCCGATAAATACTTTAAAATGTAATATCGGAAATTATCGGTATCGGTTTCAAAAAGTAAAATGTATGACTTTTTAAAACGCCGCTGTACGGAGTGGTACACGGACGTAGGGAGAAGTACAGAGCATCAATAAACCTTAAAGGCACTGCCTTTGCGTGCCGGCCCAGTCACATAATATCTTACGGCTTTTCACACACACACACACACACAAGTGAATAAAATTCATACTTGGTCAACAGCCATACAGGTCACACTGAGGGTGGCCGTATAAACAACTTTAACACTGTTACAAATATGCGCCACACTTTGAACCCACACCAAACAAGAATGACAAACACATTTAGGGAGAACATCCGCAGAACAAATAGTCAGAACCCCTTGTAGCACTAACTCTTCCGGGACGCTACAATATACACCCCCCCGCTACCCCTCCCCCCCCTTCCCACCTGAACCTCCCCATGCTCTAGAGCATGTCCCAAATTCCAAGCTGCTGTTTTGAGGCATGTTCAAAAAAATAATGCACTTTACTTCAATAATAAATATGGCAGTGCCATGTTAGCATTTTTGTCCATAACTTGAGTTGATTTATTTTGGAAAACCTTGTTACATTGTTTAATGCATCCAGCGGGGCATCACAACAAAATTAGGCATAATAATGTGTTCATTCCACGACTGTATATATCGGTATCGGTTGATATCGGAATCAGTAATTAAGAGTTGGACAATATCAGAATATCAGATATCGGCAAAAAAGCCATTATCGGACATCTCTAGTAATATTTGACCTGAAGTAATTGGAGTCTTCAATAGGTCAATAATTCATAACATTGATTTTGATTCATTGTTATTTTTTGAGCAAAGACAGTTTTGAGGAAATCAACAATTTTGGTATTAGAGTCAACATTGCAATGTATATACATTTCACCTGTATGCTCCTTTATTCCACTTTTTTTAGTTGTTTTTTTTAATACTATTTTTAGAATATTTAGAATTATTTTCTTTTCTCCTCTGCCCCCCTCTCCCTTGTGGAGGGGGGGGGGGGGCACAGGTCCGGTGGCCATGGATGAAGTGCTGGCAGTCCAGAGTCGGGACCCGGGTGGACCGCTCGCCTGTACATCGGTTGGGGACATCTCTGCGCTGCTGACCCGTCTCCGCTCGAGATGATCTCCTGCTGGCCCCACTATGGACTGGACTCTCACTATTATGTTAGATCCACTATGGACTGGACTCTCACTATTATGTTAGATCCACTATGGACTGGACTCTCACTATTATGTTAGATCCACTATGGACTGGACTCTCACTATTATGTTAGATCCACTATGGACTGGACTCTCACTATTATGTTAGATCCACTATGGACTGGACTCTCACTATTAGGTTAGATCCACTATGGACTGGACTCTCACTATTATGTTAGATCCACTATGGACTGGATTCTCACTATTATGTTAGATCCACTATGGACTGGACTCTCACTATTATGTTAGATCCACTATGGACTGGACTTTCACTATTATGTTGGATCCACTATGAACTGGACTCTCACATTATTATGTTAGATCCACTATGGACTGGACTCTCACACTATTATGTTAGATCTACTATGGACTGGACTCTCCCACTATTATGTTGGATCCACTATGGACTGGACTCTCACTATTATGTTAGATCCACTATGGACTGGACTCTTACTATTATGTTGGATCCACTATGGACTGGACTCTCACACTATCATGTTAGATCCACTATGGACTGGACTATCACTATTATGTTAGATCCACTATGGACTGGACTCTCACACTATTATGTTAGATCCGCTTTGGACTGGACTATCACTATTATGTTAGATCCACTATGGACTGGACTCTCACTATTATGTTTGATCCACTATGGACTGGACTCTCACTTTTATGTTAGATCCACTATGGACTGGACTCTCACACTATTATATTAGATCCACTATGGGCTGGACTCTCACTATTATGTTAGATCCACTATGGGCTGGACTCTCACACTATTATGTTAGATCCGCTTTGGACTGGACTATCACTATTATGTTAGATCCACTATGAACTGGACTCTCACACTATTATGTTAGATCCACTATAGACTGGACTCTCACACTATTATGTTAGGTCCACTGTGGACTGGACTCTCACTATTATGTTTGATCCACTATGGACTGGACTCTCACTTTTATGTTAGATCCACTATGGACTGGACTCTCACTATTATGTTAGATCCACTATGGACTGGACTCTCTCACTATTATGTTACATCCACTATGGACTGGACTCTCACACTATTATGTTAGATCCACTATGGACTGGACTCTCACACTATTATGTTAGATCCACTATGGACTGGACTCTCACACTATTATGTTATATCCACTATGGACTGGACTCTCACACTATGCTGTTAGATTCACTACGGACTGGACTCTCACTATTATGTTAGATCCACTATGGACTGGACTCTCACTATTATTTTAGATCCGCTATGGACTGGACTTTCACAATATTATGTCAGACCCACTCGACATCCATTGCATCCGGTCTCCCCTAGAGGAAGGGTCACCCACATATGCGGTCCTCTCCAAGGTTTCTTATAGTCATTCACATCGACGTCCCATTGGGGTTGTGAGTTTTCCCTTGCCCTTATGTGGGCTCTGTACCGCGGATGTCGTTGTGGCTTGTGCAGCCCTTTGAGACACTTGTGATTCAGGGCTATATAAATAAACATTGATTGATATAAATAAACATTGAATGTGGCGGGGGTTGTTGAAAAATGAGCTGCGGGGCCCGCACTTTGGACACCCCTGCCTTAAAACCTTAGCCCAGATACTTAATAAGGTATCAATATTGAAGAAGGAACTAGTTCTTTGTTCTGTTAGGGAAGTCAAGACCCACTCCACCTGTACACCAACTGGCTAGTCACCATGACAGCAGTCACCAAGGCCACAGTTGCCTGGCCAGAGATATAATTAAGGCAGGGAATTGTTAGATCAGCAGCCACCATGTGGAAATTCCAGATAAAGAGAAAAGTGAAGCATGTGGTGGGGTGAAAGTGTTGACAAGGAGGTGAAGGACTGTGGACAGAATGTACAATGAACCAACTCATTGACATGCAGCTTGTGTGGCAGACATATAAAATATGTCTTTTATAAGACGACAAATGTCTCCCTGGAAAACTATATTGTGCAATTAAATAAAGAGCATCTCAAAATGCAACAAGCTGCGACTCAAGCACCTGATTTTTGTCAGCTGTTTAAACTCCAATCCGACGCAGGTGGTGTGGCCATCTGTCATTTGCAGGCGCAGCATTCGTGGTCCTCCCTGGGACACGCTGTCTTTTGGCGCTGAGATGTTCCTCATCTTCTGCAGCTGGAGAACACACGGACCCTCCAGCTGGCCGCATCCACGGGCATGGGAGAGACAAAACCATTGCAGCGACTTTAACACAAACAGGGTTTAAATACCACGTGTAGTACTTCCCCCCCCCCTAAGAAAATGAGATTTTATTTAACATTCCAGTCAATTCACTCTCCAGATACAAAATAAACAAACTTTTATCAAACAAACACTGCATAAAGCAATTCATGCAAATGAATTCATGCAAAACTAAATGATAGGAGAGAAAAGTGGAGGGGGAAACTAGAAACATTTTCAAGCTAGATTTGCATTCTCTTGTTCTTTAAAAAAAGACCGAGGTGTTTGGTTTGAAAGTGCTTTAGCGCCACCTACTGACATGTATGACAGCTGCATTTCACCACAACTCATGGCTGTGCAGAGCAGTGAATTTTAAAAAGAGGGCCTATCATGACTTTCCTTTTTTCTGTTGGATGCCAGGTATGGGCGGTATGGTCTAAAACAGTGGTTCTTAACCTGGGTTCGATGGAACCCTAGGGGTTCGGTGAGTCTGCCTCAGGGGTTCGGCGGAGGTCAAGACACACCCGACTCATGGTGTAAATAAGAACTTCTCCCTATCTGCGTATTACGGATACGGCAACAGCAGAAGTCAGACTGATTTGCAGGTGTGTCATTTGTTGTGAGTTTATGCACTGTCTTGGTTTTGTTGTTTGAACAAGGTGATGTTCATGCACGGTTCATTTTGTGCACCAGTAAAAAAACATGGTAACACTTTAGTATGGGGAACATATTCACCATTAATTAGTTGCTTATTAACATGCAAATTAGTAACATATTGGCTCTTAACTAGTCATTATTAAGTACTTGCTAATGCCTTATTCTGCATGGCCTTATTATAACCCTCACCCTCTAACCCTGGCCCTAACCAAATAACTCTAAATTAAGTCTTTGTTACTTAGAATATGTTCCCAATACTAAAGTGTTACCAAAAACATATAAATTTGTCTTGAATTTTAAAAAAAACAACATTTATTTTTCACTAAAGAAGAATGCGCATATGAAACTGGTGGGGTTCGGTACCTCCATCAAGGTTAAGAACCACTGGTCTAAAATCTATATCGCTATAAATATTACAGCCTTCTGCGATAACGGTATATAGCACAAAATGCATTTTGACATTAAAATGATAAAAGAATCATTTCAAAATGTGGCGACATATTTTCTCATTTCCAGTTGCATTAATGTTTCTAAACTATTATTAATGTAGTTATTTTACTGTTAATATCTGGTTACTTTCTGCTGTAACATGGTTCTATCTACACCTCTGTGTTCTTCTGTTGTTTGATAAGTAGGGGTGTAACGGTACACAAAAATTTCGGTTCGGTACGTACCTCGGTTTAGAGGTCACGGTTCGGTTCATTTTCGGTACAGTAAGAAAACAACAACATATACATTTTTTGGTTATTTATTTACCAAATTTGTAAACAATGGCTTTATCCTTTTAACATTGGGAACACTATAAGAATTATGCCCACGTTAATCAACATTAAACTGCCTCGACTTGTTGCTCAGATTAAATAAAAATGACAAAACTTTTCTTCTACATATAAAAAGTGCAACATTAAACAGTTTCAAGTCAACTCATCATGCTTAATTTATTGCAGCATTTGGGAAGCCTGTAGTTGATTTTTATTATGTAAATGTTATATTTGTATCAACATGTGATAGCAGGGACCCTGCCATTCAAAACTAGCCTGCTCCATTACTAATGATTAATGTAACTATAGCTGAAAAAATAGTACAATAGCAATAGGAGAGGCTATTCATCCCTCAACACCATGGAGTTCATGTAGGCTTAATGATGCACTTACATTATTATATCAAATATCAGAGGCAGAAACTCTTCATTTAACATAATGTCCTTTTTTGCTGCTTCAACACAGAACGAAGCGGAGCAGCTTGTCAAGACTTTAGCTTAGGCGGCTACTTAATATGTTCGTGTGGAAACTCGTTCGGTACACCTCCGAACCGAACCGAAACCCCCGTACCGAAACGGTTCAATACAAATACACGTATCGTTACACCCCTATTGATTAGTCACATTAGTTTTGGGCAATACTACACATTTGGGTATGGATCCAATGCCAAGTAGTTACACGGGCAGTATTGATCATACTGATACTGATATGTAAATATTTCAAGACAATTAAATGATTACATTTTTGTTCATTATAATCAGGCAAAAAACAGGATGGTGGTGAAACAATATCAATTCAAAATTCAAATGCTTTCCTTTTTCCCTTTTATTGCATACAAAATAGTGTGCACAATTAAGTATATGGTGCAAAATAAGTAAACACAAGTAACAACTTAATTTGGCTGATTTAAATCTTGTAGTTTTTGCTCTGTGTACAGACACTAATTTCCTGAGCTTGTAAACAATAGCAAAATCTACAAAAAATATTTTGTGAGAGTAAAAATAGCAATGTAATAATTTAAAATCGACCATATACTGATACTATGCTTGGTATCGTCACTGTTGATATTTGTATCAATCCAGCCACACTTGTTGACATTCAAAATCTCCATCTTAGCGGTTAGCAGGGCACTGAATTAATAACGTTACTTTCGATTTGCCTATTCAATAATTACATCTGACGTAATTACAATTTACAACCTTAGACTTAGACAAACTTTATTGATCAACAAGGGAAATTAAAAAAAAATATATATATATACACCGGTATATATACCGTATTTTTCAGACTATAAGTCGCACTTTTTTTTATAGTTTAGTGCGACTTATACTCAGGAGCGACTTATTAACACAATGATTAACACATTAGCGTAAAATATCAAATAATATTATTTAGCTCATTCACGTAAGAGACTAGACGTATAAGATTTCATGGGATTTAGCGATTAAGAGTGACGGATTGTTTGGTAAACGTATAGCATGTTCTATATGTTATAGTTATTTGAATGACTCTTACCATAATATGTTACGTTAACATACCAGGCACCTTCTCAGTTGGTTATTTATGCCTCATATAACGTACACTTATTCAGCCTGTTGTTCACTATTCTTTAGACATTTTAAATTGCCTTTCAAATGTCTATTCTTGGTGTTGGGTTTTATCAAATACATTTCCCCAAAAAATGCGACTTATACTCCAGTGCGACTTATATATGATTTTTTCTTTCTTTATTATGCATTTTCGGCCGGTGCGACTTATACTCCGCGAAGACTTATACTCCAAAAAATACGGTAACAACTTAATTTGGCTCTGATTTAAATCTTATAGTTTTTGCTCTGTGTACAGACACAAATTTCCTGACTTTGTAAACAATAGCAAAATCTACAAAAAAGATTTTGTGATAGTAAAAATAGCAATGTAATAATTTAAAATCGACCATATACTGATACTATGCTTGGTATCGTCACTGTTGATATTTGTATCAATCCAGCCACACTTGTTGACATTCAAAATCTCCATCTTAGAGGTTAGCAGGGCACTGAATTAGTAACGTTACTTTCGATTTGCCTATTCAATAATTACATCTGACATAATTACAATTTACAACCTTAGACTTAGACAAACTTTATTGATCAACAAGGGAAATTTAAAAAAAAAAATATATATATATACCGTATTTTTCGGACTATAAGTCGCAGTTTTTTTCATAGTTTAGTGCGATTTATACTCAGGAGCGACTTATGTGTGAAATGATTAACACATTAGCGTAAAATATCAAATAATATTATTTAGCTCATTCACGTAAGAGACTAGACGTATAAGATTTCATGGGATTTAGCGATTAGGAGTGACAGATTGTTTGGTAAACGTATAGCATGTTCTATATGTTA
>NC_084732.1:98700017-98750017 GCF_033978785.1 Entelurus aequoreus | reverse complement strand
GAGCATGACGGACATCCACTGTAATGATACCAAGTACAATAGCGTATCTAGTCGATAGTACTATGATTACATCGATATTTTTTATCGTCACAAAATCTTTTTTCGTTTTTTTTTATAAACTCAGTAAATATGTACCTGGACACATGAGGACTTTGAATATGACCAATGTATGATCCTGTAACTACTTGGTATCGGATCGATACCTAAATTTGTGGTATCATCCAAAACTAATGTAAAGTATCAAACAACAGAAGAATAATTGATTATTACATTTGAACAGAAGGGTAGATAGAACATGTTGAAACAGAAAATAACCAGATAAATAAACAAAGTAGATTAATAATCCATTTTTACAGCTTGTCCTTTATAATGTAGACAAAATAATAGGTAGATAAATGACACAATATGTTACTGCATACGTCAGCAGACTAATTAGGAGTCTTTGTTTGTTTACTTACTACTAAAAGACAAGTTGTCTAGTATGTTCACTATTTTATTTAAGGACTAAATTGTTATTTGATTGCAATAAAAAACATATGTTTAATGTACCCTAAGACAGTGGTCCCCAACCTTTGTGTAGCTGCGGACCGGTCAGCGCTTGAAAGTTTAACGGTGGAAAGGGGCGGGGGGGGGGGGGGATTTTTTTATTTAATTTTTTTCATAAAGAAATACAATCATGTGTGCTTACGGACTGTATCCCTGCAGACTGTAATGATCTATATTGATATATAATGTAAATATTGTGTTTTTTACGTTGATTTAATAAATAAATTTAAAAAAAAAAAAAAGTTTTTATTTTTGTATTTCTTGTACGGCCCGGTACCAATCGGTCCGCGGACCAGCCCGGTGGTTGGGGACCACTGCCCTAAGATTTTTTGTTAAAATAAAGCCAATAATGCCATTTTTTTGTGGTCCCCTTTATTTAAAAAAGTTGGGTTTTGGTGTCCCACGATTCGATTCAATATCGATTCTGGGGTCACGATTCGATTCAAAATCGATTTTTTTTCAATTCAACAAGATTCTCGATTCAAAAATGATTATTTCCTGAGTCAAAAATGATTGTCTATTTGTCTATACATAGATTTCAGCAGTATCTACCCCAGTCTGCTGACATGCAAGCAGAGTAGTAGATTTTTGTAAAAAGCTTTTATAATTGTAAAGGACAATGTTTTATCAACTGATTGCAATAATGTAAATTTGTTTGAACTATTAAAAGAACCAAAAATTTGACGTATTTTATCTTTGTGAAAATATTCGACACAGTGTGTTGTCAAGCTTATGAGATGCGATGCAAGTGTAAGCCACTGTGACACTATTGTTCTTTTATTTTTTTTAATTTTATAAATGTCTAATGATAATGTCAATGAGGGATTTTTAATCACTGCTATGTTGAAATTGTAACTAATATTGATACTGTTGTTGATAATATTCATTTTTGTTTCACTACCGTACTTTTGGTTTGTTCTGTGTCGTGTTTGTGTGTCCTCTCAATTGCTCTGTTTATTGCAGTTCTGAGTGTTGCTGGGTCGGGTTTGGTTTTGGAATTGGATTGCATTATTATGGTATTGATGTGTATTTTTTTGTTGGATTGATTAATTAAAAAATAAAAAATATACATATTTTTTTTAAATAAAAAAAAAAACAACGATTTTTTTAAAATGAGAATAGATTCTGAATAGCACAACGTGAGAATCGCGATTCAAATTCGAATCGATTTTTTCCCACACCCCTAATATATATATATAAATATATATATATATATATATATACCGAGTCTTACCAAAGACTATAAAAATGGGACCCATTACCTCCCTGCTTGGCACTCAGCATCAAAAGGTTGGAATAGGGGGTCAAATCACCAAAAATGATTCCTGGGCGCAGCACCGCTGCTGCCCACTGCTCCCCTCACCTCCCAGGGGGTGAACAAGGGGATGGGTCAAATGCAGAGGACACATTTCACCACACCTTGTGTGTGTGTGACAACCACTGGTACTTTAACTATATATATATATATATATATATATATATATATATATATATATATATATATATATATATATATATATATATATATATATATAATTTTAAGTAACAAATACTATATCCCGTTAGTGGGATATCCAATTATATATATCGGGATATCCAATTATATATATCGGGATATCCAATTATATATATCGGGATATATATATATATATATATATATATATATATATATATATATATATATATATATATATATATATATATATATATATACCCACCCAGATCATACAGTACTCCCCCTAACTATTAGTACTTGCTGAATAATGTGTAGAATTAAATGAACTCTGCTTCTGCCTACTCCTTTTCGTCATTGTAAAATAAGTACAAATATGACGAATATTATTATTATGAAGTGGCCTCGATATCTTAAATGCAACTCTATTCAATGTTAAAAATAAACGACAGCTTCTTAATTAATCGTTGATTTTCTATATTAGTGTTTACTAATGATAGTTGTGTACATTACTAACTTATTTGACTCGTTAGCTGCACGTTGTTATCGTTAGCATTGTTTATATAAATATATATAATGAAAACAAACGTTAAAGGCCGTGACAAGAAGTTAGATCATGGTCATTACTCATCGAAAAAACGACGTTAAGTCGACTACATTATTACAAATAACTGGATTGTTTACATTTATAGTACAGGAGGCACCGTAGTTAGCCTCCATGTACTGCTTTACTACGCCGTTCTAACCAACTATGACGTCGGCTCGCACGCTTTAACGAGGTTTGAAACATGCCAAGTGACATTTTGTTGCAGATTATAATAATAATAATAATAATAATGTTGTGTATGCATTACATGTCACGTTGTTAGCTATTGACAAAGCAATGTTAGCAACCTACCAGCCCTCGTTGGCGAGCGACTCCGCCAAAGTGGACATTTTATTCCAGGTCAAAGTCAATATTACGAAACTAATATGTCCAAAAAAAAAACGGAAGGCGAAATAGTATTATCTTCTTCTGTACATATTCGTGAGCTAATAATGATAATATCCGCTAATGTCGTATGTCTGTGACGTCACGTGACGTCACTGGTAGGTGACAGTACGGCGTGCGAAAGAGACCAAATCAGTGACAAACAAACAACAATTATTAAATTCCTTTCAACGTATATGTTTGAAAGTTGAAGTGGTATGATTTTGATGAACTTCCACAGTAATTGTATTTATAGCAATACATAAAAAGGTGCTACAATTACTTTTTAATAATGTATACTAGAAATGTTATATCTGTTAGTGTTGTTGGTCTATTTGGTATTTTTAAAGCCTGTTCCGCCACTAAAGAAATTAATCCAATAGTAAATCGTAATTTTGAGATTATAAAATCAAAATGATAGGATAAAAAAAATCGGAATTATAAAATACGAAAGTCAAAATTATGACATAAAATAAGTCATAATTGTACAATTATGACTTATTAATGAAATATGTTTTTAAATTTATTAAATTATTATTATTATTTATTATTATTATTTATTATTATTATTTATTATTATTATTTATTATATTATTATTATGTATTATTTATTTATTTAATTTAATATATTATTAAATTAAACTTATTAAAATAAATCATAATTTTTTTTTTAAATACATCGAAATTATGATATGAGAAAGTCGAAATTCCATCCATCCATCCAATTTTTTTGCCGCTTGTCCCTTTTGGGGTCGTATTAGATTAAAAGTAATAATTATGGGATTTAAAAAAAACAAAAAACGAAGTTATGACATAAGAAAGTATAAATTAGGAAATAAAGACGTCAATATTATGAGATAAAAAAAAATTAAAAATATGATATAACAAAATCGAAATTATGAGATTAAATTTCGTATATAAAATCAAAAATTATAATTATGAGATAACAAGTCATACTTATCAGATTAGATATCAAAATTATGACGTATAAAGTCCATCCATCCATTTTCTACCGCTTGTCGAAATTATGAAATAAAAAGTCGTAAACATGGGATTAAAAAAAAATCGTAATTATGAGATTTAAAAAAAAAATCGAAATTATGAGATAAAAAGTCATTATTACGGGATGAAAACATTTAAAATATGAGATAATAAAATTGAAATTATTAGAGTAAAAGTCAAATATAAAATGTCGAAATTTAAGAAAATCCTAATTATGAGCAAAAAAATCGAAACTATGATAAAGAAATCGAAATTATGAGATAATAAAATGGAAATTATTAGATTAAAAATCAAATATAAAATGTCAAAATTTAATAAAATCCTATTTACGGGCTAAAAAAATCGAAACTATGATAAATAAATCATAATTATGAGATAAACAAATCTAAATTATGAGATAAAAAATCATAATTTTGGGATTAAAAATTTGGAATTATGAGATAAGAAAGTCGAAGCAGGCTTGCATAGTATTTAAATGTGACATGTCAATGGTTTGCTCATATATAGTTACATCGTTTATTATTATTTTTTGTATTTTAAGATAATTTTAATCGTAGAGAAAGAAAGTTAAATAAAAAATGTCATGCGTAAACAAACACGATACCAGTTGGTTTGAGTAATAAAGTACAGTTACAGAATCAACCATTAGATGGCAGTGCAGGCATGCTGGCAGTAAACTACTATTAACAACAACCCAAAAGAAAAAGCAAACAAATAACACGCACTTCCGGTTGTCTTCAAAAAGATGTAGTTAATTTAATGTGTTTTTTTTTTTACACTCACAGAGACATTATACGCGTACCCTGACCGACTTCAGGTTGAATAACATTCATGATTTGTGAGTGAAACATACAGGTGTGACATATTGTTAGCACAACTTGATTAAAAAATAGGCAGAAACATACATTTAATTAAATGCATTCATTTAATTTCTACCAAAACATGTGCTATATGTATTATCATGCCAACATTTCTGTCGTTATAATCTGTATATTAACAATGTTTAATTGATCATATTAAATACTTAATAATAACTAGAGTTGCACAACTTCTAAATACCCATCTAAAGTTTGGCATGTAAATAAACATGTACTATTCACTTTTAAAACTACTTTAAATTGTGTTTGACATCCATTACAAATAATGATAACCAAAAATGTACCAATTTTATGCTAATTTTGTCAGTATTTTTGTGAAAAGGCTTATGTTAATTTGTTTTTCCTTTTCATCAATAGCAGATATTTCCTTTTTTTCCTGTTATATATACTTTTCTATTGCTCGCATGTTTTGTATTATAATTAATCTTTTTTTTTTTTTGCAAATTGTAATGCCATATTTGTTTATTCTTTATTGTAAACGCATTATCTAAGGCTTTACACAGACTTAGATAATGCTGTTAGCCCAAATATGCCTTCTAGGAAAAAGTCCAATTCACAAATCCAGACAAATGTCAGGTAAGCCAAACATTTTTGTATTAATCTGAAGTTAACATTTTTGTATACTGTACCATACCATACCAACTCAGGCCATGAAAATGTCCCACAAAAGAACCCATTATATCTGTGTTTAATCAAAGACAAATATAAATAGTCATACACAGTATTTTATTATTTTGTTTGTTTCATTATATTATTGTATAATGTGTGTGTGTGTGTGTTGTTGTTGTTGTCATTCTAAAAGATAGTGTCTGTAGTTTTTATGTTTTTTCATATTGCTGAAATAAAGTTTTAAAAAAATGCCACGTACGGAGGTTAATTTGTTATTTATCACAAAAGCTATTTTTGGACAGAACATTTACGTAACTGAATCTTTTGCGTTTGAATTTTGTGTATTGAATTGTTTCACAACAAATTATTTTGCCAAATTCATCGAACAAAAACACAATTTGTCTGTTTAAAAATGTAGTTTGTTTACGTAAATATAAAAGTCAGAACTCACTTCCGGTTGACCCGTGTCACGTGACTGCCATAATTTACCGGAAGTCGGTCTTGAGTTTTGAAGCAACAAATATTTCGGCATTTTTACGCATTAATTTTTAAAACACTTTATTTTACCAAACTGGATTTTAAAACACAGACATTTGACTCACACATTTTTATTCGATTACATTTTCAACATAATTTGACGTAAAACATTTCTGTTCATAAAATTCAAACGCAAACAAATCCAGTTACATAATTTGAGTGTAAAAATAGGATTTTGTAATGAAGACGTAAATTAACCTTCATTTTGTTTTTCATAAATAAGGTTTTTAAAGAAAAAAAAATACCGGATGTGACGAAATAGCATTATTTTTATTTTTATTTTTTTTTAACAACAAACAGATCGATAGATAGATAGTACTTTATTGATTCCTTCAGGGGAGTTCCCTCAGGAAAATAAAAATTCCAGCAGCACTGTACAGAATTTAGATATAATTTAAAAAGTAAATAATGGAGGTATAAATGGAAATAAAATTGAAAATATAACAATAACAATACAAATAAAAAGTAACAATAATAATACAAATATAACAGTAAAAATAAGAATATAACAAAATAAACTAGGCAGTAGTGACCATGTTATGAAAATAAATACAAAAATGAAGAAAAATGGTAATACTGTTGATTATATGAAATATGTGATATATAAGTCAAGGCACTTTCAGCATATTCAACAGTTCACACATCAGGTTGAGCAAATTATGACATTAATAAAAAATGTCAAGGAAAGAAAATAAAAGCAAATACAAATAGAGTATTTAAATAATAATAATAATAAACAAAATGATAAAATACAAAATTAAAAAAGACAGAAAAAGGGCTAACTAAATCGCTTAAAATGTTTTCAATAGAGGTATCAATTTAAAGGCTTCTGTACTTTTAATCATTGTCCAAGATTTAAAGAAATATCATTAAAGAATCGAAAACAAACGACACAAGTTGGGGAAAACAAGCGGTTAAAATGTGATGTGGGTGATTGCCAGGACCACACAGCCAATCAAATTAAAGTCTGACGCAAAATAGGCGGAGTTCCTCATTCAGAGCTTCCTATTGGTCGGCTCAAACTGTGGAATTTTACACCCTCATTGCGCGGGTCTGTCAAAAAACTACTGCTACCGCTGCGAAGCTAGTGTGCTAGCAGGAGAGTTTTCTGTTGCCTTTTGCCTCATTTTTTTGCTGAGAAATTGTCCTGCGTGGGAGACAGCATGTCGAACGCCTTCCCCAGGTTAGTGGAAACGTATTGCGTGACGTGACAGGCCCACAAAGTGGATTAGCGCTGCGTAAAGCCAGCAGTGAGTGAGATAATAATAGCAAACCTGCTAGCTGGGCAACCTAACCTGAAATAGTTTGAATGTTGAAGACTTTGAATTTCCAGGAAAGCCGGAATTTGGTTTGGAACTTGGGAAAGTCTTACTTTGAATGTCCAGGATGAGTGGAATGTGTTGATGTCGGAATGGTTTGAATAGGTTGAAAAATTGTGCAACTTGGGAAAAGTGTCCTATTCATTTCAATGGGAACTTCCTGGAAATGTGAAAATTTTGGGAAAAGCGGGATTTTTTTTGAAAAATATTAGGAGCATGAATGTCCTGAATGAGCTGCATTTGTTGGTGTTGGAATTGTTTAAATCGGTCAAGAAATGTTGAATTAGTAGCAGTTTTTAAATGAGAAATTCCTGGAATTCCTGGAAATTCTAGTTCCTTAAGCAACTTGGTTTTTGTCCTGAATATGAGAAGTGTTTTGACGGTGGAATGGTTGAAATGGGTTGAAAAAAAAGTCAAACTTAAGAAGGGTGGAAATAGGTTACCAACAAACGGGAATTCCTGGAAATTTGTTGAACGTGGAAAAATGGTAGTTTGAATGTCCAGGATGAGCAGAATGTGTTGATGTCGGAATAGGTTGAAAAATTGTGCAACTTTGGAAAAGTGTCCCATTCATCTCAATGGGAACTTCCTGGAAATTTAAAAATTTTGGGAAAAGCGTTTAAAAAAAAAAATGATTAGGAGCATGAATGTCCTGAATGAGCTGAATTGGTTGGTGTTGGCATTGTTTCAATCGGTCAAGAAATTTTGAAGTAGTAACAGTTTTCAAATGAGAAATTCCTGGAAATTCTAGTTCCTTAACCAACTTGGTTTTTGTCCTGAATATGAGGAGTGTTTTGATGGTGGAACGGTTGAAATGGGTTGACAAATAGTCAAACTTAAGAAGGGTGGAAATAGTTTTCCAACAAATGGGAATCCCTGGAAATTTGTTGAATGTGGAAAAATGGTAGTTTGAATGTCCAGGATGAGTTGAATGTGTTGATGTTGGAATGGTTTGAATAGGTTGAAAAATTGTGCAATTTGGGAAAAGTGTCCCATTCATTTCAATGGGAACTTCCTGGAAATTGGAACATTTTGGAAAAAACGTTTTTTTTTGGGTAAATGACTAGGAGCATGAATGAGCTGAATTGGTTGATGTTGGAATTGTTTAAATCGGTCAAGACATGTTGAATTATTAACAGCTTTTAATTGAGAATTTCCTGAAATTATGGGAAAATGGGGAATTTTCTAGTTCCTTAGCCAACTTGGTGTTTGTCCTGAATATTAAGTGTTTTGACGGTGGAAATGGGTTGAAAAATAGTCAAACTTAAAAAGGGTGGGAATAGGTTACCAACAAACGGGAATTCCTGGAAATTTGTTGAACGTGGAAAAATGGTAGTTTGAATGTCCAGGATGAGTTGAATGTGTTGAAGGTGGAATTGTTTGAATGGCTTGAAGAATGTGGGAATTGTGGAAGTTTGAAAAATGTCCCATTTTTCAATGGGAACTTCCTGGAAATTTGAACATTTTGGGTAAAGCGGATTTTTTTTGAAAATTATAAGGAGCATGAATGTCCTGAATGAGCTGAATTGGTTGGTGTTGGAATTGTTGAAATCGGTCAAGAAATGTTGAATTAGTAACAGTTTCTAATTGAGAAATTCCTGGAATTTCGGGAAAACCGGGAATGTTTCTAGTTCCTTAACCAACTTGGTTTTTGTCCTGAATATGAGAAGTGTTTTGATGGTGGAACGGTTGAAATGGGTTGAAAAATAGTCAAACTTAAGAAGGGTGGAAATAGTTTTCCAACAAATGGGAATCCCTGGAAATTTGTTGAATGTGGGAAAAATGGTAGTTTGAATGTCCAGGATGAGTTGAATGTGTTGAAGGTGGAATGGTTTGAATGGGTTGAAGAATGTGGGAATTGTGGAAGTTTGAAAAATGGCCAGTTCATTTTGAATGGGGAAAATGCAAAAAAAAAGGAATTAAGGGAAATCCGGGATTTTTTTTTTTTTTTAGAATTGTTGAAGTAGAGAACACAATTCCTGAACAGACTGAATATTTTGAAGTTGGAATGGTTTGAATCAGATGAAAAATGTGGGAATTGTGGATATTTGAAGAATGTGTCCCATTGATTTCAATGGGAAATTCAGAAAATTGGGGAATTTCAGGAAAAGCGGGAATTTTTTAGAACATGGTAAACAACTTGAATGGTCTGAATGAGTTGAAAGGGTTGGTGTTAGAATTTTTCAAATCGGTCGAAAAATGTTGAAGTAGTAAAAGGTTGAATTGAGAAATGGTATTATGGAATTCCTGGAATTTCGGGAAAGATGGGTAGTTTTCCAGTTCAAAAAACAACTTTGTTTTTTGTCCTAATTAAGAGGAATGATTTGACGGTGGAACGGTTGAAATGGGTTGACAAATGTAAAAAGAGTATCAGTAGTCGAACTTAAGAAAAGTGGAAATAAGTTACCAAAAACGGGAATTCCTGGAAATTTGAAAAACGTGGATAAATGGTAGTTTGAATGTCCAGGATGAGTTGAAGGTGGAATGGTTTGGTGAATGTGGGAATTGTGGAAGTTTGAAAAATGGCCAATTCATTTTGAATTGGGAAAATGCCAAAAAAAAGGAATTAAGGGAATAATAATGTTAAGTATGTGTCACGTGGTGTAATAATAATGTTGAGTGTGTGTCAAGTGGTGTAATAATAATGTTAAGTGTGTGTCACGTGGTGTAATAATAATGTTAAGTGTGTGTCACGTGGTGTAATAATAATGTTAAGTGTGTGTCACGTGGTGTGATAATAATGTTAAGTGTGTGTCACGTGGTGCAATAATAATGTTAAGTGTGTGTCACGTGGTGTAATAATAATGTTAAGTGTGTGTCACGTGGTGTAATAATAATGTTAAGTGTGTGTCATGTGGTGTAATAATAATGTTAAGTGTGTGTCACGTGGTGTAATAATAATGTTAAGTGTGTGTCGCGTGGTGTAATATTAATGTTAAGTGTGTGTCACGTGGTGTAATAATAATGTTAAGTATGTGTCACGTGGTGTAATAATAATGTTGAGTGTGTGTCACGTGGTGTAATAATAATGTTAAGTGTGTGTCACGTGGTGTAATAATAATGTTGAGTGTGTGTCACGTGGTGCAATAATAATGTTAAATGTGTGTCACGTGGTGTAATAATAATGTTAAGTGTGTGTCATGTGGTGCAATAATAATAAGTGTGTGTCACGTGGTGTAATAATAATGTTAAGTGTGTGTCACGTGGTGTAATAATAATGTTGAGTGTGTGTCACGTGGTGTAATAGTAATGTTGAGTGTGTGTCACGTGGTGTAATAATAATGTTGAGTGTGTGTCACGTGGTGTAATAATAATGTTAAGTGTGTGTCACGTGGTGTAATAATAATGTTGAGTGTGTGTCACGTGGTGTAATAATAATGTTAAGTGTGTGTCACGTGGTGTAATAATAATGTTAAGTGTGTGTCACGTGGTGTAATAATAATGTTGAGTGTGTGTCACGTGGTGTAATAATAATGTTAAGTGTGTGTCACGTGGTGTAATAATAATGTTAAGTGTGTGTCACGTGGTGTAATAATAATGTTAAGTGTGTGTCACGTGGTGTAATAATAATGTTAAGTGTGTGTCACGTGGTGTAATAATAATGTTAAGTGTGTGTCACGTGGTGTAATAATAATGTTAAGTGTGTGTCACATGGTGTAATAATAATGTTAAGTGTGTGTCACGTGGTGTAATAATAATGTTAAGTGTGTGTCACGTGGTGCAATAATAATGTTAAGTGTGTGTCACGTGGTGCAGGTGTCCTCCGACAAACAACATGGACACTTGCAGACAACGAGCCGAGTCGGGACGAGACGGCAAATCTCACAAGAAGAAGGCGTCTTCCCAACTCAGCACGCCATGCAGCGAAGAAGAACGCAAGCCTAAATTCGTAAGTTTTCACACACTTTTGTTAAATTTGGCCTATTTTTTCCTGCCTAAACTAATCCAGTTAAGTTGTAGCCAGATGTGAAAAGACATGGTACAATTACTTTAAAGTCGTATTTTTGAGGAGAATACTGGTCACACTCAAACTGACGTTACTGTAAAGCACAAGTGTCAAACTCAAGGCCCGGGGTCCAGATGTGGCCCGCCACTTCATTTTATTTGGCCCTGGAAAGCCTGGAAATAATACGTGTCAATAAAGTATTGTAACTTTTCTTACTAAATGTGTTATTTCTTTCTATTTTGGGAGAAAAAGACAAGTACCGTATTTTCGGCACTATAAGGATTATAAGGCGCACCTTCAATGAATGGCCTATTTTAAAACTTTGTTCATATATAAGGCGCACCGCATTATAAGGCGCACCTTCAATGAATGGCCTATTTTAAAACTTTGTTCATATATAAGGCGCACCGCATTATAAGGCGCACCTTCAATGAATGGCCTATTTTAAAACTTTGTTCATATATAAGGCGCACCGCACTATAAGGCGCACCTTCAATGAATGGCCTATTTTAAAACTTTGTTCATATATAAGGCGCACCACGTTATAAGACGCACCTTCAATGAATGGCCTATTTTAAAACTTTGTTCATATATAAGGCGCACCACGTTATAAGACGCAGCTTCAATGAATGGCCTATTTTAAAACTTTGTTCATATATAAGGCGCACCGCATTATAAGGCGCACCTTCAATGAATGGCCTATTTTAAAACTTTGTTCATATATAAGGCGCACCACGTTATAAGACGCACCTTCAATGAATGGCCTATTTTAAAACTTTGTTCATATATAAGGCGCAACTCATTATAAGGCGCACCTTCAATGAATGGCCTATTTTAAAACTCTGTTCATATATAAGGCGCACCACGTTATAAGACGCAGCTTCAATGAACGGCCTATTTTAAAACTTTGTTCATATATAAGGCGCACCGCATTATAAGGCGCACCTTCAATGAATGGCCTATTTTAAAACTTTGTTCATATATAAGGCGCACCACGTTATAAGACGTACCTTCAATGAATGGCCTATTTTAAAACTTTGTTCATATATAAGGCGCACCGCATTATAAGGCGCACCACATTATAAGGCGCATAGAATAGACGCTACAGTAGAGGCTGGGGTTATGTTATGCATCCCGTAGTTGTGAGACCTGTTGTGGCTCAATATTGGTCCATATATAAGGCGCACCGGATTATAAGGCGCACTGTCAGCTTTTGAGGAAATTGGAGGTTTTTAGGTGCGCCTTATACTGCGGAAAATACGGTACTCCATGTAATCGCAAATTATGTTAACTTAAATATTGTCTAATTATTCAAAAAAATCTATTTTCAAACATTCAAACCATTTGTTTTAATAGAAATAAATACTAACAACAATGATTCCAAAGCAAGTTATCCATCAAATTGTGCAATGTGAAAATAGCAATAGACTTCATAGTAGAATAGCGAAATTTACTGTGGTTTTTACAGCATTTTGTTCTAAATGGGAAAAAAAACAGTACTTTTGTTTACTGTAATAAACTGTTGTTTGACATTTACAGTAATACAACGAAAAATATACAGTTGTTGATTTGCGGTAAAAACTAGCAAACTGGCAGCTCAGGTGCCAAAATTGTACTGTAAAATTGCAGATTGTTTTTATGTACAGAAAAAAAAAACAAATGTCAATTTTACAGTAAAATTCTGGCAACTGAGCTGCCTTTTTTTTTTTTTTTTACCGTAAATACAGCAGTACTGTTTTTCCATTTACAGTAATATACACTACATTTTGAGGTGAAATTATTGCAACTTACCATATTTTTAACATTTTAGTTAAAAAAAAAAAAATGCATTCAAGAATGGTGTAATAATACAAACCCCGTTTCCATATGAGTTGGGAAATTGTGTTAGATGTAAATATAAACAGAATACAGTGCTAGACAGCACAGACACTCAACAACAACACGTAGTTTGCAGACTATAATTACTGGTTTGCAAAAAATATTTTTAACCCAAATAGGTGAAATTAGATCATCTCCCACGGCACACCAGACTGTATCTCACGCCACACTAGTGTGCCGCGGCACAGTGGTTGAAAAACACTGCTGTAAATGATGCAAGGCAAGACCGCTAATACCACGCCACCTCAGACGCGCTCACCCTTTAGAGCACAGCTGTAACTTCCTGCCACTAAACCTGCAGAAACTAGTTCTTCTCTAGGTCTACATTTTCACACTTTGCACTATTTTCTTACACTTTATTCAACATTTCTTACACATTTCTTCATTTTAAGAGATTATTGTTAAATGTTCAATGTGATTGTACTATTTTGTTTACTTTGTTTTCCATTCTTGTGTAGACATTTCCTTTCTCCCTTGGCAGTTGAGGGTATTATAATCAGAGGAAGGTTACATTTCAAATATAAATATTTACATTTAATGTTTTTTCCTCGTCCTTAATTTCACTATTGCACAAAAAATATCAATTAAGCAACATAAAACACTTGTATCGTGATAAAGTTTTAAGCCATATCGCCCAGGCCCATACAATTATGGGAGATAAAGTTGC
The DNA here is from genome assembly GCF_033978785.1 of Entelurus aequoreus. Classification (NCBI taxonomy): domain Eukaryota; kingdom Metazoa; phylum Chordata; class Actinopteri; order Syngnathiformes; family Syngnathidae; genus Entelurus; species Entelurus aequoreus. The sequence continues at coordinate 98,736,212 of NC_084732.1, read as the reverse complement.
TTATCTTGCATTTATCACTGATTTACTTCCAGTAGGTGGCAGTACAGGACCAGAAAAGTAGGCCGTTTCCCTTTCAAGCCCACTCTGTATTATGGATGCTTTTTATGCATTAAATAGAGGAGATTACAATAAAATATGCTAATGGCAGGTGTTAAAAATGTGTTTAGGAGGATTTTATCTTCCCCCTGGGGTCAAGGTGAAATGAATAAGAATGTATTTTTTTTCTCGTGCTTTGCACTCGTTTGTATCAGATGCTTTTGTAATTGTTTTTATTTTTTTTTACCATCTGCTGAATGTTGCAAAGATTAATTACTTCACCGAGCAAGGTAAAAATGCTTGCTCTAATGAGTTTGTGTTTATTATTAACTTTACAATTAAAAAGCCAAGTGAATCCAAGCTGGGGCAAAATCAGCCAATTTCGACAAAAAACAAATCAAACATGATTACTCAAAGTAAAAAAAAAAAACAAAGGCAAAATTAACCACGTAATCTAAATATTAAAATGAACATTAAAGTGACTTGTGATGTTGTGCCTGCTGTGTCGGTTTAATAAGCATGCATACATTTTATAAGCTGCACACCTGTTCACTTATATTAAGATGACATTTACATATTTAAATTGTTGCTCCTCTTTAGTGTTTATTCTTGTACACCAGTGCAAAGATACTGCAGTAAAATTATAGTATTGAAATCGGTCCGATAACAACATAAAACCGTTATTAAAATTGTATCGGTCTACTTCTAAAAAGTCCAACATAAGAACTCTGATACAGACAGTCGGTTCTGCTCTGGCTCATGTGATAACAGGTTGTCTACATTTGAGACTTTTAGTTTAGTCTTAACTTCAAAACACTAAAACTGAACATACAGAAATAAACTAAGTCAATATAACGTATATGAGATGCAAAATAACTTCTCTTGTGACGTTCCAAAATAAAATAAATGCATTAAAGCAAAAGCGGTAGCTCGATGCTAATTTAGATTAGATATGCCGTAAACATGATACAGATTAGCATTAGCAATTTTACATGCGGATTTCAAAAACTCCACATTTTGTAATGAAAACCGTAACTAAGGTGCATGGTACAACCAGACAGACCATGCTTACAGTACAATCACTTTGTAGGACTCAACGATGAGACAAGACTGGCACATTCAACCTAATGGCAAAGGCTACTCACATACTTGTTGGTCACTAAAAACATTCATGAAGTTTGGTTCTTTCATGAATTTATTATGGGTCTACTGAGCATCTGACCACAGGACTTTCCTCTAGAAGGTCTTATCTTTGTCCATGTGATGTCTGGTGTAACAAAAATTGAGCTGTTTGGCCACAATACCCAGCAATGTTTGGCCACAATACACAGCAATATGTTTGGAGAAGAAAAATTCCAGGAACACAAACCCTACCGTCAAGCATGGTGGTGGTAGTATTATGCTCTGGGCCTGTTTTGCTGCCAATGGAACTAGTGCTTTACAGAGAGTAAATGGGACAATGAAAAAGGAGGATTACTAGAGATGTCCGATAAATGCTTTAAAATGTAACATCGGAAATTATCGGTATCGTTTTTTTATTATCTGTATCTTTTTATTTTTTTAAATTTTTATTTTTTTATTAAATCAACATAAAAAACACAAGATACACTTACAATTAGTGCACCAACCCAAAAAACATCCCTCCCCCATGTTCTTTCTGTTATTAATATTCTGGTTCCTACATTATATATCAATATATATCAATACAGTCTGCAAGGGATACAGTCCGTAAGCACACATGATTGTGCGTGCTGCTGCTCCACTAATAGTACTAACCTTTAACAGTTAATTTTACGCATTTTCATTCATTACTAGTTTCTATGTAACTGTTTTTATATTGTTTTACATTCTTTTTTATTCAAGAAAATGTTTTAAATGTATTTATCTTATTTTTTATTTTTTTTATTTTTTTAAATGGACCTTATCTTCACCATACCTGGTTGTCCAAATTAGGCACAATAATATGTTAATTCCACGACTGTATATATCGGTATCGGTTGATATAGGCAGTGTTTCCCACACATTCATTTATTTGTGGCGGCCCGCCACGAAAGAATTACGTCCGCCACAAATAGATTTTTATATATTTTAAATTTTTTTAATTTTTTTATTTATTTATTTATTTTTTTGTCCTGTCCAGCTTCTCAGGCAAATCATATGTAGATGCCCATATAGGCTGTTCAGATTTACTTTACAAAAGAGAAGTGTAGGATACTTCTCTTGTTGCCTTATTTGTATTTGACCACTACTGTTTTCTGTTTATTTGTTACTGACTGTGGCAGGACACCTCTGCCTCTGTTTCACTTTATGTTGCTGGTAAATAATATGGTTGTAGTAGTAGGCTAAAGTTACATTATTTAGTATGCACTAATTAAAGGGGCAGAGCTTTAAGAGACATTTTAGCTTTTATATTTTATAAGATATATTTTTTGTAAGAACCACAATTAATAAATATATTTCAGTGAATAACTTATTGTTCAAATCTGTATATAAATATGTACATAAAGTGTTGTAATTATATTGTAAAATGGATGAATGGACGTTTAAAACAAAATGGTTATTATTAATTAGTATGTATACATTTTTTGAGCCTTTTTAATGAAAATCATATCATTGTAGTAAATTATGCAAATTACTTGATGATGTCATGGTGACCACGCCCATAGCCACGCCCCCACCGCCACAGGTATCTTGGCAGTTTATGGGAAACACTGTATCGGTATCGGTTGATATCGGCATCGGTTGATATCAGTATCGGTAATTAAAAAGTTGGACAATATTGGAATATCGGATATCGGCAAAAAGCCATTATCGGACATCCCTAAATGATTACCTCCAAATTCTCAAGGACAAACTAAAATCATCAGCCCGGAGGTTGGGTCTTGGGCGCAGTTGGGTGTTCCAACAGGACAATGACCCCAAACACACGTCAAAAGTGGTAAAGGAATGGCTAAATCAGGCTAGAATGAAGGTTTTAGAATGGCCTTCCCAAAGTCCTGACTTAAACGTGTGGACAATGCTGAAGAAACAAGTCCATTTGAGAAAACCAACCAATTTAGCTGAACTGCACCAATATTGTCAAGAGGAGGGCCCAAAAATGCAAGCAGAAGCTTGTGGATGGCTACCAAAAGTGCCTTATTGCAGTGAAACTTGCTAAGTGACATGTAAGCAAATATTAACATTGCTGTATGTATACTTTTGACCCAGCAGGTGTGCTCACATTTTCAGTCGACCCATAATAAATTCATAAAAGAAGCAAACTTCATGAATGTTTTTGTGACCAACAAGTATGTGCTCCAATCACTCCATCACAAAAAAATAATTGTTTTAGAAAGTATTGGAAACTCAAGACAGCCATGACATTATGTTCTTTACAAGTGTATGTAAACTTACTCTATATAAATTGTGTAACTATATAGTATTATGCATGATATATACTATTGATATTGTAGTACTTTGGCGGGCACTAGGACCATGCTGTCACTCAGCTGGTATAGTTTCAGAGTCTTCTTGGGTACACTGTTACGTGCAAATTGATTTGTTTCATCCTTCTCATGACAGCAGTCTTGGAATAAAGACCTGAAAGAAACAGCAACAGTGTTTTTTTATTTATTTATTTTTGGCGTTTGCCACATTGGTGACCCCGACGTGGTCCAAGGCGACAGATGCGAAGAAACACACTGTTGCCGTTTCTTTGAGGTCTTTATTCCAAGACTGCCAACACAAGAATGATGATACAATTCAATTTGCACTTACCAGTGTGCACAGAAGACTGCAGTACCAGCTGGGTGAGAGCATTTTTTTATTTATTTATGGTGGGCTTTTTTTTTTTTTATAAATAAAACAATAAATTAACTTTTGATTAACACATTTGTTATCAATAATTCAAATGTTCTTTGTAACGTGAACCTAAATAAGCACAGGATTTTAACAATTGTATGAATAATATTGATGTTTTCGTCATTTTACACTATACAGACTTAAAAGTAGATACAAGGTTGCAGTACAAACATAAACGATCTTAGAGGTATGTTTCTTAGTAGTCACTCCCTTAAAGATTTTGCAGGCTTTTTTTCTGATTGCTGCGGCCAAAAAATGCCTAAATTCTCGTCAGCTTTTCCAGAGAGAAGCAGCCACATTTGTTTTTATTTTATTTATGGTGGGCTTTTTTTTATATAAAACAAATTAACTTGTGATTAACAAATGTGTTATCAATAATTCAAATGGGAAGACTATGTCTCCCGGCTGGCCTGGGAACGCCTCGGGATCCCCCGGGAAGAGCTAGACGAAGTGGCTGGGGAGAGGGAAGTCTGGGCTTCCCTGCTTAGGCTGCTGCCCCCGCGACCCGACCTCGGATAAGCGGAAGAAGATGGATGGATGGATGGATAATTCAAATGTTATTTGTAACGTTAACCTAAAAAAGCACAGGATTTTAACAACAATTGTATGAATAATATTGATGTTTTAGTCATTTTACACTATACAGACTTAAAAGTAGATACAAGGTTGCAGTACAAACATAAATGATCTTAGAGGTATGTTTCTTATTAGTCACTCCCTTAAAGATTTTGCAGGCTTTTTTTCTCATTGCTGTGGCCAAAAAATGCCTAAATTCTCATCAGTTCACTGGAACTAAGGAGCCAAGCCCAACTCCTGAAAAACAACCCCACACCATAATTCCTCCTCCACCAAATTTCACACTTTTTCTTATTATAAAGCCAACAGTTGACTTTGGAATATTTAGGAGCGAGGAAATTTCACGAATGGATTTGTTGCACAGGTGGCATCCTATGACAGTTCCACGCTGGAAATCACTGAAAGCGGCCCATTCTATCACTAATGTTTGTAGAAACAGTCTCCATGCCAAAGTGTTTGGTTTTTTACACCTGTGGCCGGGCCAAGTGATTAGGACACCTGATTCTCATCATTTGGATGGGTGGCCAAATACTTTTGGCAGTATAGTGTACATACTGATAGTATTGGATCCATATTCAGTGTTTCCCATAAACTGCCAAGATACCTGTGGCGGTGGGGGCGTGGCTATGGGCGTGGTCACCATGACATAATCGAGTAATTTGCATAATTTACTACAATGATATGATTTTCTCTAAAAAGGCTCAAAAAATGTATACTTACTAATTAATAATAACAGTTTTGTTTTAAACGTCCATCCATTTTACAATATAATTACAACACTTTATGTACATATTTATATACAGATTTGAACAATAAGTTATTCACTGAAATATATTTATTAATTGTGGTTCTTACAAAAAATGTATCTTATAAAATATAAAAGCTAAAATGTCTCTTAAAGCTCTGCCCCTTTAATTAGTGCATACTAAATAATGTAACTTTAGCCTACTACTACAACCATATTATTTACCAGCAACATAAAGTGAAACAGAGGCAGAGGTGTCCTGCCACAGTCAATAACATCAACTATATGATTTTCCTGAAAAGATGGACAGGACAAAAAAAAATAAAAAAAAATTTTTAAATTTGTGGCAGACGTAATTCTTTCGTGGCGGGCCGCCACAAATAAATGAATGTGTGGGAAACACTGATATTGAATGGGCCTGTAGTCAAAACTGCAATATCGGTATATTAAAAGGGAAAAAGAGGACTAACCTAAACAGGCCTGGGAATGCTTTGTATGTTCTGGTCTGCAATAAAACGGCCATTATATATTTCCTGTATATTTGCATCCTTTCCAGTGGGCTCCTGTTCAAAGTATTTGACGCTTCATGCACCTTCATTTTGTTTTTGTCTGTCCCCCACGTGCAGCACCTCCAATTTAGAAATCTCACCGATGACGTGGTAAGACACAGCAATAATGGAAACAATTCCTCCGTCGTCTTGGCTGCCAACTGTCACTGTTCACTAACACAACTAATGTTCTGCATTTATTCACAAAGCCAAAAATCGCTAGCGATTGTCTAACACGGGGGTCGCCATAGTGGCTCCCTGGACCCTTTTCAAAAATGTAGGAAAAATATATACATTTTGTTTTAATATGGTTTCTGTAGTATGACAAACTTGACAAAAAACCTTCTTAATTGTTAGAAATCCCACTGTTTTTATTGAACATACTCCACTGATGAGACTCTTCATCGAGCGCCGTTTTCTCCTACTAATTCCGGCGGTCATTGAACTCACCGTAGTTTGTTTACATGTACAACTTTCTCCGACGCTGCCACATAAAGGCGCGTTTTATGCCACCAAATGTTTTATACTGTGCGTGAATGCACAAAGGTGAGCTTTGTTGATGTTATTGACTTGTGTCTAGTGCTAATCAGGCATATTTGATCCGTGCATGACTTCAAGCTAATCGATGCTAACATGCTATGTAGGCCAGCTGTATGTACAAACCCCGTTTCCATATGAGTTGGGAAATTGTGTTAGATGTAAATATAAACGGAATACAGTGATTTGCAAATCCTTTTCAACCCATATTCAATTGAATGCACTACAAAGACAAGATATGTCATGTTCAAACTCATAAACTTTATTTTTTTTTTGCAAATAATAATTAACTTAGAATTTCATGGCTGCAACACGTGCCAAAGTAGTTGGGAAAGGGCATGTTCACCACTGTGTTACATGGCCTTTCCTTTTAACAACACTCAGTAAAGGTTTGGGAACTGAGGAGACACATTTTTGAAGCTTCTCAGGTGGAATTCTTTCCCATTCTTGCTTGATGTACAGCTTAAGTTGTTCAACAGTCCGGGGGTCTCCCTTCTGCTATTTTAGGCTTCATAATGCGCCACACATTTTCAATGGGAGACAGGTCTGGACTACAGGCAGGCCAGTCTAGTACCCGCACTCTTTTACTACGAAGCCACGTTGATGTAACACGTGGCTTGGCATTGTCTTGCTGAAATAAGCAGGGGCGTCCATGGTAACGTTGCTTGGATGGCAACATATGTTGCTCCAAAACCTGTATGTACCTTTCAGCATTAATGGAGCCTTCACAGATGTGTGAGTTACCCATGTCTTGGGCACTAATACACCCCCATACCATCACACATGCTGGCTTTTTCACTTTGCGCCTATAACAATCCGGATGGTTCTTTTCCTCTTTGGTCCGGAGGACACGACGTCCACAGTTTCCAAAAACAATTTGAAATGTGGACTCGTCAGACCACAGAACACTTTTACACTTTGTATCAGTCCATTTTAGATGAGCTCAGGCCCAGGGAAGCCGGCGGCGTTTCTGGGTGTTGTTGATAAACGGTTTTCGCCTTGCATAGGAGAGTTTTAACTTGCACTTACAGATGTAGCGACCAACTGTAGTTACTGACAGTGGGTTTCTGAAGTGTTCCTGAGGCCATGTGTTGATATCCTTTACACACTGATGTCGCTTGTTGATGCAGTACAGCCTGAGGGATGGAAGGTCACAGGCTTAGCTGCTTGCGTGCAGTGATTTCTCCAGATTCTCTGAACCCTTTGATGATATTACGGAGCGTAGATGGTGAAATCCCTAAATTCCTTGCAATAGCTGGTTGAGAAAGGTTTTTCTTAAACTGTTCAACAATTTGCTCAGGCATTTGTTGACAAAGTGGTGACCCTCGCCCCGTCCTTGTTTGTGAATGACTGAGCATTTCATGGAATCTACTTTGATACCCAATCATGGCACCCACCTGTTCCCAATTTGCCTGTTCACCTGTGGGATGTTCCAAATAAGTGTTTGATGAGCATTCCTCAACTTTATCAGTATTTATTGCCACCTTTCCCAACTTCTTTGTCACGTGTTGCTAGCATAGAATTCTAAAGTTAATGATTATTTGCACACAAAAAAAATGTTTATCAGTTTGAACATCAAATATGTTGTCTTTGTAGCATATTTAACTGAATATGGGTTGAAAATGATTTGCAAATCATTGTATTCCGTTTATATTTACATCTAACACAATTTCCCAACTCATATGGAAACGGGGTTTGTACATATTGCATCATTATGCCTCAACTGTAGGTATATTTGAGCTCATTTAATTTCCTTTATTTATGTCCTCTATGTATTTATCATATCTGTATGTAATATTGGCTGCATTTCGGATAGTTTTTAGGGGGCCATGTTGTTCCAGACCACAGCAATTTTTACCCGGCTTACAAAGATTGTAATGAATCCGTTAGAAGACGACAGCCCGCCGTTTCCTTTAACTTGGACACACATATCTATACCTTTGTCCATTCTAAGACATTTCCAGGAGTTATCTCACCCTCTGAGAAGTTTTACTAATGTTTTCCAACGTTGTAAAAATGTGTAGAATAAATATTACATTTCAACATTTCTGTCAACGGAGATTTGCGTCAACCTGCGACACATAGTCATTTTGATAGTAGGCTAATATAGACACTTACATCATGTGTAGTCTTCATTATATAAGAGCTTTAAAGTCATTTTGATAGTAGGCTAATATATCTAATATAAACACATCATGTGTTGTCTTCATTATAACACTCATATAGACTTTTAAAGTCATTTTGATAGTAGGCTATTTTTTAAAGTCGAGTTATACCTCAAGACTGATGTCCTCCCCTCCAGCAGGTCTCCCTGCACAGTGGTCTCCTAATGCAAGTCCTAATTAGGCAGACATTAGAAACGGAAATCATCTCCGCTCTTTTCTCTGCTGGCTCTTACGTCTCATCCTCTGCATCTGTGTGCTCAATTTGTATCTCTCCGACATCTCCGTCCTCGCTGTCCTCAATCTTCATCTTCCAGTGTTGCCAAGTCCCCAGTTAGGAAAGTAGCTATCGGCCTGTCATAAAAGTTGCCCAAAGTTGATGGATGACATCATTGCCTCCTTTACGTAATTGGTCGTGGTCGGAGAGAGGAGTAATGTGGTGGGAGACATAAAATAAGTTTGAAAAAAAATGGAAAGTATGATTAGAACTGATAATGTTGGTACCGGTACCAAAATATTGGTACCAGGACAACACTACTTTGTGCCAATAGAAATGTTCCTCTTTTTCCTTTATTTTCCTCAAAGCGTGCTCACATGCTTGGACATTGCGTGGTGCCTTCTGTGGTTGGCTAGGTTTAGGCACCAGGATTTATGGATTGGTCTGTGATTGGTTCTTTCAGTGAGCCAATAAGAATTACTCAAACTACATTAGGCCGCGAGGAAACACGTTTATTATTATAAAAAAATATATATATATATATACAGTACACTGCAAAAAGTCAGTCTTCAAAAACAAGAAAAAAATGAGGGGTATTTTATTTGAACTAAGCAAAATTATCTGCCAATAGAACAGTGGTTCTTAACCTGGGTTCGATCGAACCCTAGGGGTTTGGTGAGTCGGCCTCAGGGGTTCGGCGGACTCCGAGACATCCGACTTATCGTGTAAATAAAAACTTCTCCCTATCAGCGTATTATGGATACACCCAAACAATGTTCCCTCTAATTTTCCATCGGATTTGCAGGTTTTTTGATTGATTGATTTAAACTTTTACTAGTAGATTGCAAAGGAAGAGAATACATTATATGAAACAGTACAGTTTACACAGTACAGTACATATTCCGTACAATTGACCACCAAATGGTAACACCCGAATAGGTTTTTCAACTTGTTTAAGTCGGGGTCCACGTTAATCAATTCATGGTAAGGTGTGTAATTTGTTGTGAGTTCATGCACTGTGTCGGTTTTGTTCTTTGAACAAGGTGATGTTCATGCACGGTTCATTTTGTGCACCAGTAAAAAAAACACAACTTTTTCTTGAATTGAAAAAACATTTTATTTTTCACTAAAGAAGGGTTTGGTGAATGCACATATGAAACTGGTGGGGTTCGGTACCTCCAACAAGGTTAAGAACCACTGCAATAGAACAAGAACATTTGGCTTGTCAAGAATATCCAAATCAAGTAAAATTAACTAGCTTCAATGAACCCAAAAATCCCTTAAAATAAGTATATTCTCACTAATAACAAGTGCACTTTTCTTGGTAGAAAAAAAAAAAGATAACTTTTTGCTCAATATGTTGAAAAATATTCTTAAATTAAGTAAATCCTAGTGCCATTATCTTGACATAATGATATGTGCTTGGCATTACATTTACTTATACTAAAAACTAATTTATTGTTCTTAATGGAAAGGCAACAAGGCAACCACTTGTTACTCTCAGGGTCTCCTAGCCACTCAGGCAAATCATATTGTCTAAAAATGCATTTTTCCATGGAAAATATGACATCATTGCGCCAAGTGCGTGCTTTTTCAGTCAATTAGTGCGCATATATACAGCCCGGAACCCCAGCCAAATTGTTTTTAATTGTAATTTTGAAGAATTCATCTGAATGTGCATGAACTATTTCTGTTCAAAATTGTTAGAAATGTCACATGTTAAATGTTTAAATATTAACTGTCAGTTTACTGTACTGTATCAACTGTACTACTATATGAGTACGTATTTTCTATTGTTTCGTTGAAAATAAAACAGCAAATTCCATTTGGCTGTCATCTGTTTTAATTATGAGACACAATTGTGTCAAAGTCATGATTTTTTTTTTTTCATGCTTGAAATAAGAAATTATTACTTTTAAAAAAAGGAGTTTTATACTTGTGAGTGTTGATGACACAGCTTTGCAACAGTTGATTATCTAGTTTCAAGCATGTTTTACTCAATATAGGTCATCAAATCTCAGCAACAAGCTGTAATATCTTACTGAGATCATTTAGGACCAAAACACTTAAAACAAGTAAAACACTCTAACATAAAATCTGCTTAGGGAAAATAATTATCTTATCAGACAGAAAATAAGCAAATATCACCCTTTCAGATTTTTAATCTTACTTAGATTTCAGTTTTTGCAGTGTAGTGAATGGGGAAATGTAAAGTCTGGCGTGATAATTGGTTGAATCGCGTAACTCTCACCCTCAAAGTGTGAGGCTTGGCAGCTCTGTGGTGTTAACACCATCCTGTTGATTATCATTTCTATTTCTAACGTAACTCTTATTTCACCTTGTCACTCACTTGTGGCTGCATTTTTAATATCGTGTCTCCTTTTCTCCATTTTTTTGTGCAGCTGGACAGATTTGCCAGTATTCGGATTCCGGGGAGCAAAAAGGAGCGGCCCACCATAGCGCATGCTAAACACAGCCACTCCGATTGGGCCGTGTTTTCGTCCTCCAACTCCCACGAGTTTGTGGAACTCTCATCCAAAATCACTTCGGAGAAGGAAATCCTGGCGCTGTTTGAAAAGATGATGGTATGAAAGTCGTTCTGATATTCTTATATTAAGGTTTTCCATCGAGCTGTTGAGGTGCAAAAATGCCGTATTAACGCAAATATAAGACTACCGTATTTTCCGTACTTTAGAGCAGTGGTCCCCAACCTTTTTGTAGCTGCGGACCGGTCAACGCTTGAAAATTTGTCCCACGGACAATTAAATACAATCATGTGTGCTTACGGACTGTATCCCTGCAGACTGTATTGATCTATATTGATATATAATGTATATATTGTGTTTTTTATGTTGATTTCATAAAAAAAAAAAAAATAAAATAAAATTTTTTTTATTTTATTTTATTTTTTTTTTACATAATGTGTGCTTACGGACTGTATCCCTGCAGACTGTATTGATCTATATTGATATATAATGTATATATTGTGTTTTTTATGTTGATTTCATAAACATTTTTTTTTTAATTTGTAAATTTTTTTTAAATTTCTTATGCACCGGTACCGGGCCGCGGCCCGGTGGTTGGGGACCACTGCTTTAGAGCGCTAAATTCTAGGAGAAAAAACTAGTTTTTATATTAATCGCAGATACATATGTTGCAAAATTAGTTATTTACTCATACATATTCTGTAAATGCTTATTTACACACATTAACTGTAACACGGTTACTGATCAAACAAAACACAAGTCATGGTCATGGACCCACTAGCTGCGGAAGCTAGCTCTCCAATCAGCTAAACGGACTCAATAACTCCACGGTGACGTTTTGGTAGATGTACTGAGGAATTTGTGCAACTGAAACGATACAAAAAGAATGCCGTTGTAAGTTCGTAATACTAACACAGACACTCGTAAATGTGTTAGCATTAGGGGTATAACGGTACAAGTATTTGTATTGAACCGCACACACACACACACACACACACACACACACACACACACACTCACGCTCACACACACTCTTGTATTTGTTACCTTCTTGAGACCTCCGAAAAATGCCTACCTCTTTAGGACCACCCTTTCCAGATATATAAAGATTTGTATCTACAACATTAATAATGTCTACAAACTATGCAAATATAAAAAGGCTTTTTGTAAACATTTTTTTTTTTAATTTTTTTTGTTTGTAATTGGTTTTTAATCGTCATTATTTACCTCAAGTTATTACAGTATGACTCTATTTACATATTTATTTTATTTTTTTCAATAATTTTGGCCAAAGGGGGCGCATTTCAATTTCTTACACTTATTACATATGTTGACCACAGGGGGAGCACTTACATTTTTTTTTACACACACTTGTTATTTCATATGTTGACCAGAAGGGGAGCACTTAATTTTTTTTACACACACTTGTTATTTCATATGTTGACCAGAGGGGGAGCACTTAAATTTTTTACACACACTTATTTCATATGTTGACCAGAGGGGGAGCATTTCAAAATTTTACACACACTTGTTATTTCATATGTTGACCAGAGGGGGATCACTTCAATTTTTTTTACACACACTTGTTATTTCATATGTTGACCAGAGGGGGAGCACTTAAAATGTTTACACACACTTGTTATTTAATATATTGACCAGAGGGGGAGCACTTTTAAAACCGACACACAGTCAATTTGAAAAATCCCTCTTTATTGGTACCACCCTCATTTTTACATAATTCACCACCAGGGGTGCAAATGAGACATTCTCTATTAGATGCAATGGTTTTCCATATTGGGACCATGATTTATGTCTTTACTTGTTCACACCTCCTCATATGGAAGCTACTTTTTCTTCTTGATGTCTCAAGACGGGTAGAAATACAAGAACACACACACACACACACACACACACACACAAGTTGAAGCTCATAATGTTAACATAAGGTAATATGGTATAATTTTTGCTAACTAATAGACAACCAACCCAACGTCAACGATTACATAACCTCCTGGCAGAGGTAATAAACAGATATTATATTTATAATATTTTTCCAAAAACCGTCTGTTTGTGTAGATACACTAATTTCTCTTTCAATAAACCAAAATTCTGGTCATCTATAATTTCTGGACACCTTCACATTTTTTCCCCCGCACATCTATTTTCTTTACTCGGGGTGTAAATCTTTGGGCACTTAACGATTCGATCCGATTTCTGGGGTAACAATTCCATTCAAAATCGATTATGGGTTCAATACAATTGTCGATTCAAACCGATTTTCCTAATGTATCTTTTGGTATAATAATTATAATGGACTTTTTCAAAACAGGTTAGAAAAACTACTTCTGGTTACATGCAGATGGCCTAAAACATCTTTAAAAATGTATGCTTGTACAGTGTTTCCCATAAACTGCCAAGATACCTGTGGCGGTACGGGCGTGGCTATGGGCGTGGTCACCATGACATCATCGAGTAATTTGCATAATGTACTACAATGATATGATTTTCTCTAAAAAGGCTCAAAAAATGTATACTTACTAATTAATAATAGCAGTTTTGTTTTAAACGTCCATCCATCCATCCATTTTACAATATAATTACAACACTTTATGTACATATTTATATACAGATTTGAACAATAAGTTATTCACTGAAATATATTTATTAATTGTGGTTCTTACAAAAAATATATCTTATAAAATATAAAAGCTAAAATGTCTCTTAAAGCTCTGCCCCTTTAATTAGTGCATACTAAATAATTTAACTTTAGCCTACTACTACAACCATATTATTTACCAGCAACATAAAGTGAAACAGAGGCAGAGGTGTCCTGCCACAGTCAGTAACAAATAAACATAAAACAGTAGTGGTCAAATACAAATAAGGCAACAAGAGAAGTATCCTACACTTCTCTTTTGTAAAGTAAATCTGAACAGCCTATATGGGCATCTACATCAAATAATTGTAATTGTTTTATTTGTGGCGGACGTAATTCTTTCGTGGCGGGCCGCCACAAATACATGAATGTGTGGGAAACACTGTTGTATACCAAAAAAAAAATATATATATATTTTACATCACGGGAGGTGTTTAGGGCACGTCCGACCAGTAGGAGGCCACAAGGAAGACCCAGGACACGTTTGGGAGATTTATGTCTCCCAACTGGCCTGGGAACACCTTGGGAGGAGCTGGACGAAATTTTTTTTAAATTATTTTTATTAAATCAATTTTGAAAAATTGTGAACATTTTTTAGAATCGGGAAGAATTGCGGTTTGGATGTGACTCGATTTTTTTTGTGTACCCTAACTATTTATGCAACTTTAATGTAGAATTTTTTACACATCCACAATCAAATTAAAGTGGTCTGTAATAAAATTTAAGTCCAAAATAGAATTTTTAATTTTTTTATTTTATTTATGAGCGATTCCTGCAGCCTTCCAAATACATTTTGTAATTACTTTAAAACATAATTATCCCCAATATATTTACATATGCTTTCTGATGCATTGGATGTTTGCTTGCTCTGACTATTATTCTGCCCGCAAATGGAAAGCCCGGTTGCCTAGGGTATGGTACAAACGGAACAATTGAATGCTTTTCCTTTTCATTTTGATTTCAGGAGGACATGAACTTGAACGAAGAAAAAAAGACGCCCTTGAGAGACAAGGACTTGAGTACAAAAAGAGAAATGGTCATGCAGTACGTTTGTACTGCTTCAAAAACGGTATGTTTTTTTCAACCTGTGCTGAACGTACACATGATGCAATAATAATAATAATACTAGTACAGGTAATTGTCTGTAAAATGCAAGTGATATATGTCATATCATGCGGTTTCTCACGTGAAGGCACATCCTGTACTTTGTACTAGGGCTGGAGCATTAAAGGCCTACTGAAATGAATTTTTTTTATTTAAACGGGGATAGCAGATCCATTCTATGTGTCATACTTGATCATTTCGCGATATTGCCATATTTTTGATGAAAGGATTTAGTGAGAACAACGACGATAAAGGTCGCAACTTTTGGTCGCTGATAAAAAAAAAGCCTTGCCTGTACCGGAAGTAGCGTGACGTCACCAGAGGAAGGACTCCTCATATTCTACCATTGTTTTCAATGGAGCGAGAGAGATTCGGACCGAGAAAGCGACGATTACCCCATTAATTTGAGCGAGGATGAAAGATTCGTGGATGAGGAAAGTGAGAGTGAATGACTAGAGAGGCAGTGCAGGACGTATCTTTTTTCGCTCTGACTGTAACTTAGGTACAAGGGTTCATTGGATTCCACACTTTCTCCTTTTTCTATTGTGGATCACGGATTTGTATTTTAAACCACCTCGGATACTATATCCTCTTGAAAATGAGAGTCGAGAACGCGAAATGGACATTCACAGTGACTTTTATCTCCACGACAATACATCGGCGAAGCTCTTTAGCTACTGAGCTAACGTGATAGCATCTGGCTCAAATGTACATGTAACTACACGGTTACTAATTCTCAGCCTGGCAAAGCTTAACAATACTGTTGCTAACGACGCCATTGAAGCTAACTTAGCAACCGGACCTCACAGAGCTATGATAATAACATTAGCGCTCCACCTACGCCAGCCCTCATCTGCTCATCAACACCCGTGCTCACCTGCGTTCCAGCGATCGACGGCGCGACGAAGGACTTCACCCGATCATCCGTGCGGTTGGCGGCTAGCGTCGGCTAGCGCGTCTGCTATCCAAGTAAGTCCTCCTGGTTGTGTTGCTACAGCCCGCCGCTAATACACCGATCCCACCTACAACTTTCTTCTTTGCAATCTCCATTGTTCATTAAACAATTTGCAAAAGATTCACCAACACAGATGTCCAGAATACTGTGGAATTATGAGATGAAAACAGAGCTATTTTGTATTGGATTCAATGGGGTACCGATACTTCTGTTTCACTGGCTACGTCACGCGCACACGTCATCATCCAAAGACGTTTTCAACCGGAAGTTTAGCGGGAAATTTAAAGTTGCACTTTATAAGTTAACCCGGCCGTATTGGCATGTGTTGCAATGTTAAGATTTCATCATTGATATATAAACTATCAGACTGCGTGGTCGCTAGTAGTGGCTTTCAGTAGGCCTTTAATCAACATTTGGTTTGGATTTCGGTCATGGCTTCTCATAATAAGGAATATACAGTACAGGCCAAATGTTTGGACACACCTTCACATTCAATTCGATTCCTTTATTTTCATGACTATTTACATTGTAGATTGTCACTGAAGGCATCACAACTCTGAATGAACACATGTGGAGTTATGTACCGTAATTTCCGGACTATAAGCCGCTACTTTTTCCCCTCGTTCTGGTCCCTGCGGCTTATACAAGGGTGCGGCTTATTCACGGCCTGTTCTTCTCCGACACCGACGAAGAGGATTTCGGTGGTTTTAGTACGCAGGAGGAAGACGATGACACAATGATTAAAGACTGACTTTTCATATACCGGTAGGCTGGTTATTTTGATAACGTACAGGCGAGCACTTTGTATTACTTTGCACCGTTGTATTATTTGTACTCTGCACGAATGCTTTTCGCCATGTCAAAGATGTGAAAGTTTGATTGAATGATTGCAAGATTTATTGTTAATAAATGGGACGCTTTGCGTTCCCAAACAGTCATCTCTGTCCCGACAATCCCCTCCGTGGTAGCAGGAACCCCTATATACTACGCTAATTACACATCAAAACCCTGCGGCTTATAGTCGGGTGCGGCTTATATATGGAGCAATCTGTATTTTCCCCTAAATTTAGCTGGTGCGGCTTATAGTCCGGAAATTACGGTACTTAACAAAAATAGGTGAAATAACTGAAAACAGCTTCAAGAGGTAGTCACCTGAAATGGTTTTCACTTCACAGGTGTGCTTGACGCTCATCGAGAGAACGCCAAGAGTGTGCAAAGCAGTAATCAGAGCAAAGGGTGGCTATTTTGAAGAAACTAGAATATAAAACATGTTTTCAGTTATTTCACCCTTTTTTTGTCAAGTGCATCACTTGTTCATGCATAGTTTTGATGGGACAATCTACAATGTAAACAGTCATGAAAATAAAGAAAACAATAAGGCGCAGTGTCGATTTTTGAGGAAATGAAAGGATTTTAAGTGCGCCTTATAGTCCGAATAATACTGTATTTTTGCAATTATCGTCCAACCCCATGTTGTACTTTATTTGTATTGAAAATAGAAGAGTGGTAGAAAATTACCGAAAAAGTGGTCAGCAGAGCTGCAATGTATTTTTTTCTTGTTGACAGAAACCTCCCAGTGCTCCAATGCAAAAAAAACAAAATAAATGTGTTGCACTTGGATGCGCTCCGGTCCTTTAGCACTTGGTTGTTGATTATTAAGTGGCTTATTTTTTTTCTTGTGTATTAATAATTGGTCTTGAACCAAACAAAAACGTTGTTTTTTTCCCATTAAGCACCTTTTAAAGGGGAACTGCACTTTTACTGCCTCCTTTTATTTCACATTTATCTAACATCAAACAAAGTTGCAGAGTCTCAGTGAGCAGCTGGAGTCGCAACTCCGAATACGGGCTGAATACTGAATATTCTTCTGCAAATACACTGCAAAAACTGAATTCTAAGTAAGATTAAATATCTCAAATAAGGGTGATATTTGCTTATTTTCTGTCTGATAAGATAATTCTTCTCACTAAGCAGATTTTATGTTAGAGTCTTTTACTTATTTTAAGTGTTTTGGTCCTAAATGATCTCAGTAAGATATTATAGCTTGTTGCTAAGATGTTATGACCTACACTACCGTTCAAAAGTTTGGGGTCACATTGAAATGTCCTTATTTTTGAAGGAAAAGCACTGTACTTTTCAATGAAGATAACTTTAAACTAGTCTTAACTTTAAAGAAATATACTCTATACATTGCTAATGTGGTAAATGACTATTCTAGCTGCAAATGTCTGGTTTTTGGTGCAATATCTACATAGGTGTATTGAGGCCCATTTCCAGCAACTATCACTCCAGTGTTCTAATGGTACAATGTGTTTGCTCATTGGCTCAGAAGGCTAATTGATGATTAGAAAACCGTTGTGCAATCATGTTCACACATCTGAAAACAGTTTAGCTCTTTGCAGAAGCTACAAAACGGACCTTCCTTTGAGCAGATTGAGTTTCTGGAGCATCACATTTGTGGGGTCAATTAAACGCTCAAAATGGCCAGAAAAAGAGAACTTTCATCTGAAACTCGACAGTCTATTCTTGTTCTTAGAAATTAAGGCTATTCCACAAAATTGTTTGGGTGACCCCAAACTTTTGAACGGTAGTGTATATTGAGTAAAACATGCTTGAGACTAGAATATCAACTGTTGCAAAGCTTTGTCATCAACACTCACAAGTATAAAACTACTTTTTTAAAGTAATAATTTCGTATTTCAAGCATGAACAAAAAAAGTCATGATTTTGACACAATTGTGTCTCATAATTAAAACAGATGACAGCCAAAAGGACTTTGCTGTTTTATTTTCAACGAAACAATAGAAAATACGTACTCATATAGTAGTACAGTTGGCACAGTACAGTAAACTGACAGTTAATATTTAAACATTTAACATGTGACATTTCTAACAATTTTGAACAGAGATAGTTCATGCACATTCAGATAAATTCCTCAAAATTACAATTAAAAATGTATATGCGCACTAATTGACTGAAAGAGCACGCACTTGGCGCGATGATGTCATGTTATCCATGGAAAAATGCATTTTTAGACCATATGATTTGCCTGAGCGGCTAGGAGACCCCGAGAGTAACAAGCAGTTGCCTTGTTGCCTTTCCATTAAGAACAATAAACTCGTTTTTAGTATAAGTTTGCTGGTTTCGAGAAATGTAATGCCGAGCGCATATCATTATGTCAAGATAATGGCACTAGCATTTACTTCATTTTAGGGCTGCAACAACTAATCGATTAAATCGATTAAAATCGATTATAAAAATAGTTGGCAATTAATTTAGTCATCGATTCGTTGGATCTATGCCATGCGCAGAGGCAATTTGTTTTATATATATATTTTTAAATCTTTATTTATAAACTGCAACATGTACACACAGCTGAGAAACAATCAAAATAAGTATAGTGCCAGTATGCTGTTTTTTTCCAATAAAATACTGGAAAGGATAGTAATATGTAGTTCGTCTCTTTTATCCGATTATTAATCGATTAATCGAAGTAATAATCGTCAGATTGATCGATTATCAAATTAATCATTAGTTGCAGCCCTACTTCATTTATTTAAGAATATTTTTCAACATATTGAGCAAAAAGGTCTCTTTTTTTTTTCTACCTAGAAAAGGGCACTTGTTATTAGTGAGAATATACTTATTTTAAGCTATTTTGGGTTCATTGAGGTTAGCTAATTTGACTTGTTTTGGAAAGTCTTGATAAGCCACATTTTCTTGTTCTATTGGCAGAACATTTTGCTTAGTTCAAATAAAATACCCCTCATTTTTGTAATTTTTTTTCTTGTTTTTTAACACGGACTTTTTGCAGTGTACGTTTAAAAGTGTCGCTAAAAAATCACTATATGACTCTAATCTATTAATATTAAGTTTGTAAACATTAATAAACATAACCAATCAGCGTTCGAAAGCAGATATTTCCTGGGGAACATTCCAAAGTCCCACCAAATCTTCATTTACCTGGGTAGTTTTTGGTGGTATTTCGTGTAAATTGGAAAGTATTGTAGAAGCTCCTGCGGTGCAAAAAGGCTTCTAGAGCAGGGGTCACCAACCTTTTTGAAACCAAGAGCTACTTCTTGGGTACTGATTAATGCGAAGGGCTACCAGTTTGATACACACTTAAATAAATTGCAGAAAATAGCCAATTTGCTCAATTTACCTTTAACTCTATGTTATTATTAATAATTAATGATATTTACACTTAATTGAACGGTTTAAAAGAGGAGAAAACACGAAAAAAAATGACAATAAAATTTTGAAACATAGTTTATTTTCAATTTCGACTTTTTAAAATTCAACCGAAAAAAAGAAGAGAAAAACTAGCTAATTCGAATCTTTTTGAAAAAATAAAAAAAAGAATTTATGGAACATCATTAGTAATTTTTCCTGACTAAGATTAATTTTAGAATTTTGATGACATGTTTTAAATAGGTTAAAATCCAATCTGCACTTTGTTAGAATATATAACAAATTGGACCAAGCTATATTTCTAACAAAGACAAATCATTATTTCTTATAGATTTTCCAGAACAAAAATTTTAAAAGAAAATCAAAAGACTTTGAAATAAGATTTAAATTTGATTCTACAGATTTACTAGATTTGCCAGAATAATTTTTTTGAATTTTAATCATAACAAGTTTGAAGAAATATTTCACAAATATTCTTTGTCGAAAAAACAGAAGCTAAAATGAAGAATTAAATTAAAATGTATTTATTATTCTTTACAATAAAAAAAATAAATTTACTTGAACATTGATTTAAATTGTCAGGAAAGAAGAGGAAGGAATTTAAAAGGTAAAAAGGTATAAGTGTTTAAAAATCCTAAAATCCTTTTTAAGGTTGTATTTTTTCTCTAAAATTGTCTTTCTGAAAGTTATAAGAGGCAAAGTAAAAAAAAAAAAAGAATTTATTTAAACAAGTGAAGACCAAGTCTTTAAAATATTTTCTTGGATTTTCAAATTCTATTTGAGTTTTGTCTCTCTTAGAATTAAAAATGTTGGGCAAAGCGAGACCAGCTTGCTAGTATATAAATACAATTTAAAAAATAGAGGCAGCTCACTGTTAAGTGCTGCTATTTGAGCTATTTTTAGAACAGGCCAGCGGGCTACTCATCTGGTCCTTACGGGCTACCTGGTGCCCGTGGGCACCGCGTTGGTGACCCCTGCTCTAAGGAATATACTGCGTTCTTTCGTGCTGTAAATAGTTCTACAGCAAGTTTGGACTTACGGTTTATGTATGTATCGTTTTAAATTAATTCACTCATGTTTGTCACAAAAAGGACGACCGCTTGTATATTACTTTTCTACTGGATACTAGAAAATATGTTTTTTTTTTCTCCTCCAGGGCAGCTTGAAAAGCAGCTATCAGATATCTCCGCAGGAATTCCTGGGAGAACTCAAGTCAGGAGTGATGGAAGAACGTCTGTTTGCTTGTCTGGATTCTCTGCGAGTCTCACTGACCAGCAATCCTGTCAGGTAACACATATCATAATATTTACATTTGTTATCCCACTTATTGCCTCAGATCTGTAAGTTGTAATTATTTGACAGCACTTGATTCTCACCATTTTCTCATATCATGTATTTAGAAAATTACTAAAAAACACAACAAATCAACACACATGCACCTACTAATACTAAAAAACACAAATCAACACACATGAACCTACTATTACTAAAAAAACAAGTCAACATACATGCACCTACTATTACTAAAAAAACAAATCAACACACATGCATCTACTATTACTAAAAAACAAATCAACACACATGCACCTACTATTACTAAAGAATACACAACAAATTAACACACATGCACCTACTTTTACTAAAAACACAAATCAACACACATGCACCTACTATTACTAAAGAATACACAACAAATCAACCCCATGCACTTACTATTACTTAAAAAACAAATCAACACACATGCACCTGTTGTTACTAAAAAACAAAAAATCAACATACATACATCTAGTATTACTAAAGAATAGACAACAAATCAACACAGATGCACCTACTATTACTAAAACAACAACAAATCAACAAATATGCACCTACTACTACTACTAAAGCGACAACAAATCAACACACATGCACCTACAATTACTAAACAAACAACACATCAACACTCATGCACCTACTATTACAAAAAACAACAAATCAACACACATGCACCTACTATTACTAAAAAAACAACAACTCAACACACATACCTGCTATTACTAAAAAAACAACAAATCAACACACATGCACCTACTACTACTAAAAAAACAACACATCAACATTCCTGCACCTACTATTACTAAAATGACAACATATCAACACCCATGCACCTACTATTACTAAAAAACAACAACAAATCAACACACTTGTACCTACTTTTACTAAAAAAACAACAAATCAACACACATGCACCTCCTATTACTAAAGAATACACAACAAATCAACACACATGTACCTGCTATTACTAAAGATTACACAAGTCAACAAACATGTACCTACTATTACTAAAGAATACACAACAAATCAACACACATGCACCTACTATTACTAGGGTATACACAACAAATCAACACACATGTACATACTATTACTAAAAAAACAACACATCAACACACATGCATCGAATATTACTAAAAACACAGAATAAATCAACACAAATGCACCTACTATTACTAAAAAAACAACAAATCAACACACATGCACCTACTATAACTACAAAAACAACAACAAATCAACACACATACACCTACTATTTCTAAAGAATATGCAACAATTCAACACACATGCAACCAATATTACTAAAAAAACAAGTCAACACAGAGGCACCTACTATTGCTAAAAAAACAACAAATCAACACACATGCACCTACTATTACTAAAAAAAACAAATAAACACACATGCACCTACTATTACTAAAAAAACAACAAATCAATACACATGAACCTTCTATTACTAAAAAAACAACAAATCAACACACATGCATATACTATTACTAAAGAATAGACAACAAATCGACACAGATGCACCTACTATTACTAAAAACACAGAACAATTCAACACACATGCAACCAGTATTACTAAAAAAACAAGTCAACACAGAGGCACCTACTATTGCTAAAAAAACAACAAATCAACACACATGCACCTACTATTACTAAAAAAACAAATAAACACACATGCACCTACTATTACTAAAAAAACAACAAATCAATACACATGAACCTTCTATTACTAAAAAAACAACAAATCAATACACATGAACCTTCTATTACTAAAAAAACAAAAAATCAATACACATGAACCTTCTATTACTAAAAAAACAACAAATCAATACACATGAACCTTCTATTACTAAAAAAACAACAAATCAATACACATGAACCTTCTATTACAAAAAAAACAACAAATCAATACACATGAACCTTCTATTACTAAAAAAACAACAAATCAATACACATGAACCTTCTATTACTAAAAAAACAACAAATCAATACACATGAACCTTCTATTACTAAAAAAACAACAAATCAACACACATGCATATACTATTACTAAAGAATAGACAACAAATCAACACAGATGCACCTACTATTACTAAAAAAAAAAAAAAAAAACACACATGCACCTACTATTACTAAAAAACAACACATCAACACACATGCACCTACTATTACTAAAGAATACACAACAAATCAACACACATGTACCTGCTATTACTAAAGAGTACACAACAAGTCAACGAACATGTACCCACTATTACTAAAGAATACACAACAAATAAACACACACACACCTACTATTACTAGGGTATACACAACAAATCAACACACATGTACCTACTATTATTGAAAAAACAACAAATCAACACACATGCCTCGAATATTACTAAAAACACAGAACACATCAACACACATTCCCCTACTATTACTAAAAACACAGAACAACTCAACACAAATGCACCTACTATTACTAAAAAACAACAAATCAACACACATGCACCTCTTTGTGGGCACCCTAAATACCTTTTGTCCACACAACTCCAATCCTACTCCTATTCTATCATCTCCTCACTTGCAGTATGATGTACTTTTTGAGAAATGCTGATGACATCATCAGTTATGATTGGATTTGTGGCTGGGAGGAATGCAGCTTGTTTAGGATAATGGAGCAGCGGCTGAATGCTAAAAGCTCAGTTAGATTTCCTTCACCCACAGTGTGTGTGTGTGTGTGTGTCTGCCTCTCTGATGCAGTCACACACACATTTCTCTCTAATATCTGACCTTGTGTTTAGATCAAACCTCTGTAGTGTAACGTTTATTTTCACCTCCTGCATTGTCAACCCTCATTCTCTCATGTAAGATGTTATCTTTAGTACTGTGTTGTTACTTATGTGTTATCCTTAGTACTGTGTTGTTACTTATGTGTTATCTTTAGTACTATGTTGTTACTTATGTGTTATCTTTAGTACTGTGTTGTTACTTATGTGTTATCTTTAGTACTGTGTTGTTACTTATGTGTTATCTTTAGTACTATGTTGTTACTTATGTGTTATCTTTAGTACTGTGTTGTTACTTATGTGTTATCTTTAGTACTGTGTTGTTACTTATGTGTTATCTTTAGTACTGTGTTGTTACTTATGTGTTATCTTTAGTACTGTGTTGTTACTTATTTGTTATCTTTAGTACTATGTTGTTACTTGTAATCTTCGTTCTATGTCTATCCTGTCCAGACTAAGTTGGTTTTAATTGTCATTATTATATTCCTTAATCTGGAGTTTTGTTTCATCAGTATTACACAAACTTTCCCATGAACGAATACATCTCTAAACTTTTACATTTCAAAGTTAGCAGCAGAGAATGCATCCACCACATGCACCTACTACTACTAAAGAATACACAACAAATCAACATTCATGCACCTACTATTACTAAAACGACAACATATCAACACACATGCACCTACTATTACTAAAGAATACACAACAAATCAACACAACAATTCAACACACATGCAACCACTATTACTAAAAAAACAAGTCAACACAGTGGCACCTACTATTGCTAAAAAAACAACAAATCAACACACATGCACCTACTACTACTAAAAAAACAACAAATCAACATTCATACACCTACTATTACTAAAACGACAACATATCAACATAAATGCACCTACTATTACTAAAAAAACAACAACAAATCAACACAGATGTACCTACTTTTACTAAAAAAACAAATCAACACACATGCACCTACTATTACTAAATAATACACAACAAGTCAACAAACATGTACCTACTATTACTAAAGAATACACAGCAAATCAACACACATGCACCTACTATTACTAAAAAACAACAAATCAACACATGCACCTACTATTACTAAATAATACACAACAAGTCAACAAACATGTACATACTATTACTAAAGAATACACAGCAAATCAACACAAATGCACCTACTATTACTAGAGTGTATACAACAAATCAACACACATGCACCTACTATTACTAAAAACCAACAAATCAACACATGCACCTACTATTACTAAAAAACACAACAAATCAACACACATGCACCTACTATTACAAAAAACACAAATCAACACACATGCACCTACTATTACTAAAGAATACACAACAAATCAACATTCATGCACCTACTATTACTAAAACGACAACAAATCAACACACATGCACCTACTATTACTAAAACGACAACATATCAACACATGCACCTACTAATCCTAAAGAATACACAACAATTCAACACACATGCAACCACTATTACTAAAAAAACAAGTCAACACAGTGGCACCTACTATTGCTAAAAAAACAACAAATCACTATTCATGTACCTACTATTGCTAAAACGACAACATATCAACACACATGCACCTACTATTACTAAAAAAACAACAAATCAACATTCATGCACCTACTATTACTAAAACGACAACATATCAACACACATGCACATACTATTACTAAAACGACAACATATCAACACACATGCACCTATTATTACTAAAAACATCAACAAATCAACACACATGCACCTACTATTACTAAATGATACACAACAAGTCAACAAACATGTACATACTATTACTAAAGAATACACAGCAAATCAACACACATGCACCTACTATTACTAGAGTATATACAACAAATCAACACACATGCACCTACTATTACTAAAAAACAACAAATCAACACATGCACCTACTATTACTAAAAAACACAACAAATCAACACACATGCACCTACTATTACAAAAAACAACAAATCAACACACATGCACCTACTATTACTAAATAATACACAACAAATTAACACACATGCACCTACTATTACTAAAAACACAAATCAACACACATGCACATACTATTACTAAAGAATACACAACAAATCAACATTCATGCACCTACTATTACTAAAACGACAACAAATCAACACACATGCACCTACTATTACTAAAACGACAACATATCAACACACATGCACCTACTAATCCTAAAGAATACACAACAAATCAACACAACAATTCAACACACATGCAACCCTATTACTAAAAAAACAAGTCAACACAGTGGCACCTACTATTGCTAAAAAAACAACAAATCAACATTCACGCACCTACTATTACTAAAACGACAACATATCAACACACATGCACCTACTATTACTAAAAAAAACAACACATCAACATTCATGTACCTACTATTACTAAAACGACAACATATCAACACACATGCACCTACTATTACTAAAAACAACAACAAATCAACACAGATGTACCTACTTTTACTAAAAAAAAACAAATCAACACACATGCACCTACTATTACTAAATAATACACAACAAGTCAACAAACATGTACCTACTATTACTAAAGAATACACAGCAAATCAACACACATGCACCTACTATTACTAGAGTATATACAACAAATCAACACACATGCACCTACTATTACTAAAAAACAACAAATCAACACACATGCACCTACTATTACTAAAGAATACACAACAAATTAACACACATGCACCTACTATTACTAAAAACACAAATCAACACACATGCACCTACTATTACTAAAGAATACACAACAAATCAACATTCATGCACCTACTATTACTAAAACGACAACAAATCAACACACATGCACCTACTATTACTAAAACGACAACATATCAACACACATGCACCTACTAATCCTAAAGAATACACAACAAATCAACACAACAATTCAACACACATGCAACCACTATTACTAAAAAAACAAGTCAACACAGTGGCACCTACTATTGCTAAAAAAAACAACAAATCAACATTCATGCACCTACTATTACTAAAACGACAACATATCAACACACATGCACCTACTATTACTAAAACGACAACATATCAACACACATGCACCTACTATTACTAAAACGACAACATATCAACACACATGCACCTATTTTTACTAAAAAAATCAACAAATCAACACAGATGTACCTACTTTTACTAAAAAAAAACAAATCAACACACATGCACCTACTATTACTAAAAAACAAATCAACACTTGCACCTACTATTACTAAAAAAACACAACAAATCAACACACATGCACCTACTATTACAAAAAACAACAAATCAACACACATGCACCTACTATTACTAAAAAACAAATCAACACACATGCACCTACTATTACTAAATAATACACAACAAATTAACACACATGCACCTACTATTACTAAAAACACAAATCAACACACATGCACCTACTATTATTAAAGAATACACAACAAATCAACATTCATGCACCTACTATTACTAAAACGACAACAAATCAACACAGAGGCACCTACTATTACTAAAACGACAACAAATCAACACACATGCACCTACTATTACTAAAACGACAACATATCAACACACATGCACCTACTAATCCTAAAGAATACACAACAAATCAACACAACAATTCAACAGACATGCAACCACTATTACTAAAAAAACAAGTCAACACAGTGGCACCTACTATTGCTAAAAAAACAACAAATCAACATTCATGCACCTACTATTACTAAAACGACAACATATCAACACACATGCACATACTATTACTAAAACGACAACATATCAACACACATGCACCTATTATTACTAAAAACATCAACAAATCAACACACATGCACCTACTATTACTAAATAATACACAAGTCAACAAACATGTACCTACTATTACTAAAGAATACACAGCAAATCAACAATATATAACAATGTTGTTAAAAGGAAAGGCCATGTAACACAGTGGTAAAAATGCCCCAGTGACAACTTTTTTGCAATGTGTTGCTGCCATTAAATTCCAAGTTAATGATTATTTGCAAATATAAATTAAGTTTCTCAGTTCGAACATTAAATATATTGTCCTTGCAGTCTATTCAATTGAATATAAGTTGAAAAGGATTTGCAAATCATTTGTATTCTGTTTTTATTTCCAAATGACACAATGTTCCAACTTCACTGCTTTTGGGTTTTCTATCCATCTGTCGTCCATGTGTCGCCATCAACATTCTAATATTCATGTTTTTCTGTCTGTAGTTGGGTGCAGAGCTTTGGTCATGAGGGCCTTGGATTGCTACTTGACATTTTGGAGAGGCTGCTGGCCAAGAAACAGTGAGTTTGTTATATTTTATCCCAATTTTTTATTTGTATTTTGTTGTCAATGCAAGTGTGTTATTACAATCAAGAACAGCAAACGTAATTAAAGCGGCAAGCAGCGTTGAACGGGCCCTTGCAAGTTGGCACGCCATTGCCAGTGCCCACACTCACCATCAAAACAATTCAGGAAGATTGGAGCATGTGGAAGGACGTTACCACCGTTATAGTTTTCCACCAAAAGGGGGCGATCATAGTGTATAAACTAAGGCTGCAGCTAACGATTATTTTTCTATCGATTAATCTATAGATTATTTTTTTCGATTAATCAGTTAATCTATAGATTATTTTTTCGATTAATCTATAGATTATTTTTCCTTTTACCAATTATTTTTTTTATTTAAAATGAAGATGAAAAAATAAATGTAGGCCAGTTTTTTCAAAAGGCATGGCTTTTATTTACCAAAAAAAAGAAGTATGGCCACTCAGTCAACATTGACAACAACATGACAAAATATTCTGTAACAATGTAAACATTTAAAACTTTTAACATTTAACAAAATTAAAAGTAGCTTATTTGCTTTTTAATGTGCAAATATAAAAGTAAAAATCCAGTGCAAATCTTAATATTCTGCAATAGTATAAGCATTTCAAAAGTAAAAGTATTGCTTATTTTGCTTTAAAATGTGCAAAAATAAACATAAACATCCAATACAAAAAAGTGCAAAACGAAATATTCTGTAACAACAGTGTAAACATTTCAACAAAAGTGAAAGTATTGCTTATTTGCTAAAATGTGCAAAAATAAAGATAAACATCCAATACAAAAAAGTGCCAATCTAAATATTCTGGAGCACTGTAAACATTAAGTATTTCTTTTAAAATGTGCAAAATAAACATCCAGTCCAACTCAGTACACAATAACCAATTCTACTCATTCCAGTGAGTGACTAACAGTTGTAATGAAGAAAGGTTAGCATGTTTACATGCTCTGGGGTGAGGCTGGTTCTTGTCTTGTTTACAATATTCCCAGCAGCTGAAAATAGGCGCTCAGAAGGGGTCGATGTGGCTGGAACTGAGAGGTAATTAGCCTTCACCTCAAGCCAGGACTGCGAGTGAGCTGAGCTGCAGTTTAAGTTTCTAGAAGGTCAACGGGCTCATAGTGATGTTACTAGTAGTTGACTGGGAGGTGTTTATTAAGGCTGCAGCTAACGATTATTTTTCTATCAATTAATCTATAGATTATTTTTTCGATTAATCTGTTAATCTATGGATAATTTTTTTGATTAATCTATAGATTATTTTTCCTTTTACCGATTATTTTTTTATTCAAAATGAAGAGGAAAAGTTGATGGTTGATGGTTTTCTTTTCAAATGTTCGTTCATAGTCGTTGTGCTGCTATGATAGGCCATTTCCACTCGACACAGTGTGCATACAACAACATTATTAGGCCGTGTATTGAAATACTCCCACACTTTTGACCACTTTTGCCGTGATTTTTTCCCCCTCGCTCGCACCGTCTGCTTTGCGCTCCGCCATGACGGTAGTGTGACGTAAATATGCGACGCGTCGACGCACAAAACCGGCGTCGACGTATTTACGTAACCGATGACGTCGACTACGTCGACGCGTCGTTTTAGCCTTAGTATAAACGTCAAGTCATGATCCCGACCTTGAAGCCCTACACCAGTCTGGAAGGATATCTGATCATTTGAAGTAAAGTAATGACAGTTTGATGGTTGACGGCGAGGAGCATTTTTTTTTCCCGCCTACTACGAATGGATACTGACTAGAGATGTCCGATTATGGCTTTTTTGCCGATATCCGATAATCCGATATTGTCCAACTCTTAATTACCGATTCCGATATCAACCGATACCGATGTATACAGTCGTGGAATTAACACATTATTATGCCTAATTTTGTTGTGATGCCCCGTTGGATGCATTAAAAAATGTAACAAGGTTTTCAAAAAAAATAAATCAACTCAAGGGGGTAGCGGGGAGTGTATATTGTAGCGTCCCGAAATAGTTAGTGCTGCAAGGGTTTCTGGGTATTTGTTGTGTTGTGTTTATGTTGTGTTACGGTGCGGATGCCATTCTTGTTTGGTGTGGGTTCACAGTGTGGCGCATATTTGTAACAGTGTTAAAGTTGTTTATACGGCCACCCTCAGTGTGACCTGTATGGCTGTTGACCAAGTATGCTTGCATTCACTTGTGTGTGTGTGAAAAGCCGTAAGATATTATGTGATTGGGCCGGCACGCAAAGGCAGTGCCTTTAAGGTTTATTGGCGCTCTGTGCTTCTCCCTACGTCCGTGTACACAGCGACATTTTAAAAAGTCATAGATTTTACTTTTTGAAACCGATACCGATCATTTTGAAACCGATACTGATCATTTCCGATATTACATTTTAAAGCATTTATCGGCCGATAATACCGGCAGTCCGATATTATCGGACATCCCTAATACTCACCCATGTAGAGCTTCAAGGTGTCATCTTCATCGTTTCAATCAATTACGATGAAGATCTGAATTTGTGGAGCCCAGTTACAAATGTTCAAAGTTTTAAGGCGAAGCATCCGATCAAAGTTTGGCGCCCTGCCACGCCCACATTTTATGGCGCAGGCAAATTCCTTTGCAATTTATCATCGCCCATCTGCGTAGTATCTGTCATTTTAACCATAGACATCTTCTAAGTAGACGCAGCATGGAGCGCTACTGCCTACTGCCGCTGACGAGACGCGGGGCCGCCATCTTGGAGTGGTGATCCGCTCCACTCAGTGCAATTCATTTGGCAGGAGCAATGAACTGTCAGCGCATTTAATTCATCTTACCTCACTGAATACCACTGATTTTCACACTTTTTTTTTTTGTCATACGTGTAGCTATGATAAAGGACACATGTTTTATTATTCATAGTTTGCTTAACAGTAATAGAATATTCTTATATGCTATAAGTGACCAGACGTCCCAGATGAAAACTGGGAATACAATGCCAGAGAAGGGGGGAAAAAACGGTCAGCTATTTTTAAGTTGAAGAAACAATATGATTAGGTTATATATACATGTGTATATCCTACATAAACAATGTATGAATACATTAGATATCTATATATCTTAGGGACCTATAGACCAGTGGTTCTCAACCTTTTTTCAGTGATGTACCCCCTGTGAATTTTTTTTTAATTCAAGTACCCCTAATCAGAGCAAAGCATTTTTGGTTGAAAAAAAGAGATAAAGTAGTAAAATACAGCACTATGTCATCAGTTTCTGATTTATTAAATTGTATAACAGTGCAAAATATTGCTCATTTATAGTGGTCTTTCTTGAACTATTTGGAAAAAAAGATATAAAAAATAACTAAAAACTCCCTTAAATGATCATGTTTAAAGTGATTGTTTTATATGTATTTTTTATGTATGTCACTTTGGATAAGAATGTCTGCCAAATACTTCAACATAAACATATATAAACACCTGAAAGTCTTTATGTCAGCTAAAACCACCAATCTGTTTCACTGGATTCAGAATGAAACCAAATTATGTTTTACCCAACAATGTTAGTATTTGAATATTGTTACTTGAAGCTAGACTAAATTTAGACTTGTATAGCCACTGTCCATCTGATTGTGACTTATTCCTGGTTACAATTATACTGTTAAGAAAGTATTGTCTTATACTTTGCCTAAAATGAGAATGCATCCTAATCAGTGGCGGCTGCTGAATTTTGTTTTAGGTGGGGCTGAAAGTTTGTAAACCAAACCCCAATATATTCCCCGCCCCTTCCACAATATCTGGACTGTGGTCCTAACTTTTACCCCTGTTGGCTTTTACAATCTTTATCTTCATCATTTATTTCAACTATTTCAAGTATGACATTTTTAAATAGAGTTGGGTATCGAGTATCGAGTATCGATTGGAACCGGGACTAACTTTCCGATTCTCCCGGAATCGTTCAAAAGTTTAAATTTCGATTCCTAGTTTCGATACCCAGTCCGCCGACCGGAAAAAAAGAATAAGTCCGCCGACCGGAAGAAGAAGCCGCTGAACACCAACGAAGAAGCGCCCACCGCCGGAAGTGTTAGCATAGCCGAGCCTATGTAGCCGAGCGAGTCAGTCAAGCATGGATAGCGGGCGTCGGCGGTCGAAAGTGTGGCTTTACTTTACTAAAAAAAATGAAATATCTGCTAAATGTAACACGTGCGACAGGACTGTTTCGTGCTTAGGAGGGTGCACGTCGAACATGATGAAGCACCTCCGGGTTCATGGAGTACAAATAAATGCGTGTCCCGTCTTCGACGCGCTGCGCCGACCGTCCTCCTCTGCCACTTCCTCTTCCTCTGGCTTCGACGCCCAGCCTGGCACCTCGGTGACTGCACTGCAGTCCGAATCCGGTAAGTAAAACAATATATATGCAATAAATAATGTGTTTTGCGCCAACGTTGAGGCAGCTAACAAATTAGCCCGCATATTTTTTCATTGACAATTTACAACCTGCTAGCCAGGCTCCGCGATGTGCTCTTTCCTGCAGCATCATACACTTACGTGTAAAGGTGTTTTCATGAGGTTTCCTGCAGCATCATACACTTATGTGTAAAGGTGTTTTCATGAGGTTTCCTGCAGCATCATACACTTATGTGTAAAGGTGTTTTCATGAGGTTTCCTGCAGCATCATACACTTATGTGTAAAGGTGTTTTCATGAGGTTTCCTGCCGCATCATACACTTATGTGTAAAGGTGTTTTCATGAGGTTTCCTGCAGCATCATACACTTATGTGTAAAGGTGTTTTCATGAGGTTTCCTGCAGCATCATACACTTATGTGTAAATGTGTTTTCATGAGGTTTCCTGCAGCATCATACACTTATGTGTAAAGGTGTTTTCATGAGGTTTCCTGCAGCATCATACACTTATGTGTAAATGTGTTTTCATGAGGTTTCCTGCAGCATCATACACTTATGTGTAAAGGTGTTTTCATGAGGTTTCCTGCAGCATCATACACTTATGTGTAAAGGTGTTTTCATGAGGTTTCCTGCAGCATCATACACTTATGTGTAAAGGTGTTTTCATGAGGTTTCCTGCAGCATCATACACTTATGTGTAAAGGTGTTTTCATGAGGTTTCCTGCAGCATCATACACTTATGTGTAAAGGTGTTTTCATGAGGTTTCCTGCAGCATCATACACTTATGTGTAAAGGTGTTTTCATGAGGTTTCCTGCAGCATCATACACTTATGTGTAAAGGTGTTTTCATGAGGTTTCCTGCAGCATCATACACTTATGTGTAAAGGTGTTTTCATGAGGTTTCCTGCAGCATCATACACTTATGTGTAAATGTGTTTTCATGAGGTTTTCAAAAATAAAGCTCTCTTGAGGAAAGTGTACCCCTGGGAAAATGTATTCATAATTTATAATATTTATATTCAAGTTCATAGATGTGATATTTATATTCTAGTTGAAAACAGCCCTGTGTGGAATTTATAGTAAAGTTCATAAAAAGTTAATAGAATTAAAATTGATGGAAAACGTCAGACTATTTCATTCAGAAAGACTGTAGGTTAGCTAGCTCATTTAAAATATCCTAAACTTTTTTTTGACCCTGCCTCTTAAAAGAATCGGAATAGAGAATAGTCAGGAATCGGAATCGAAACAAAGAATCGGAATCGGAATCGTTCGAATTCAAACGATACCCAACCCTATTTTTAAATGTAATTAATTCCATTGACAAGCAATTCTACGATTTCAGTACTATTGAAGATCTTTACTCCTTCTCAACTCTGTGGTAATATTCTTTTCACAAAATACAACCAATAGTACGTTAATGTTAAATCTTACTTGTGAATAGTAATCCCCCGATTCCTATTTTCAACAGTCCGCTCATTTGAGCAGGAAAAGGCTGAACACCACCTTTGTTTTCTACCTGTCAACTGTCAGTTTAGGCTGCTCGCCGGCTCCTCATCACCACTTCAAGATGGCGGCCAAATTTCTCACGTCACGGCAGCCAATATTAGTTACAATTTCAACATAGCAGTGATTAAAAATCCCTCATTGACATTATCATTAGACATTTATAAAAGAAAAGAAAAATGAACAATAGTGTCACTTGACAACACACTGTGTCCAATATTTTCACAAAGATAAAATAAGTCATATTTTTGGTTCATTTAATAGTTCAAACAAATTTACATTATTGCAATCAGTTGATAAAACATTGTCCTTTACAATTATAAAAGCTTTCTACAAAAATCTACTATTCTGCTTGCATGTCAGCAGACTGGGGTAGATCCTGCTGAAATCTATGTGTTGAATGAATAGACAATCCTTTTGAATCAGGAAAAAATCGTTTTTGAATCGAGAATCGTGTTGAATTGAAAAAAAAAATCGATTTTGAATCAAATCGTGACCCCAACAATCGATATTGAATCGAATCGTGGGACACCCAAAGATTCACAGCCCTAATGGTTATGGTGTTAGGTGGATACGTGCAGTATTGAATGGATGGATTCATGCTTTGTCTACTTTATGTCCCCAGGCAGGTGCGGCTTGACAAAAAGAACCAACATAAAGTCATCCAGTGTCTAAAAGCCTTCATGAACAACAAGGTAATGTCGCCATAACTATTTGTGTTTTTATAAGAAAATTAATAATTATTGTTATTGGGTTTGGGCGCAAGTGTAGGTCTTTTATTTTTAATACGCACAAACTTTTCATTTGACTTTAGTAAATGACATTTATTTTTAGTTTACCACTTTGGTAAAAACTTCTAAAGGGGAACTGCACTTTTTTGGGGGAATTTCGCCTCTTCACAATCATGAAAGTCATGACGACGGATGTATTTTTTTAATGCATTCTAAATAGTTTATATTGGAGCTTGTGGAAGTAGCTCTATTCTGCCTATAAAACCCTTAAAAACACATTCAAGCACCTCCATTAAGGTTATACATACATGATGTAAGTATATATGTAATGTACTAACGCAGGGGTGTCAAACTCGTTGTCATTGGGGGCCACATCGCAGTAACGGCTGCTTTCCGAGGGCCGCTTTGTAAAAAATTAATTTACATTATGCATGCGGGTAATAACCTGTGATTAATCATGATTAATCAAAATGCATATGCATTTGATTATTGGAATTTTTTATGTATAACTTTATAGCTTTAAAATCATAAATAAAAGGACAAGCAGATATTTAACTTTGTTTTTATCTCACAAAAATAGTTTTGCAATACAGTGTATAATGATATAATTGGCATGATCAGATAATAGTAAAGTTTAAATTATGCATTTTTTTCTGGCAAAATTAAAAGAATGAATACATTTAGTAAAAAAAAAAAAAAATATATATATATATATATTTATTTATTTTATTTAAACCCATTTTTTCCAGGCTTTCGCGGGCCACACAAAATGATGTGGCGGGCCAGAACTGGCCCGCCGCCTTGAGCTTGACATTTGTTTACTAACGGGTACATTTATCCATCCATCCATCCATTTTCTACCGCTTATTCCCTTCGGGGTTGCGGGGGGAGCCTATCTCAGCTACAATCGGGCGGAAGGCGGGGTACACCCTGGACAAGTCGCCACCTCATCGCAGGGCGGGTACATTTATAATAACATTTAATATTTACGTATTTCAATCACTTAAGCATACGCGGCACATTCATTTC